>NW_021632975.1:0-32759 GCF_004799145.2 Neltuma alba
TGCTATGTTAGAATTTACAAAATAAAAAAAATCCTTTTTTAAGAAAAATAGGAAGCTTGTTGCGTTTTTTGAAGAGAATAATTGTGATGCATGATACTCATCCTTTTTCTTTCATTCTATCCATTTAACTTAGCCTTCACTAACTATTACAACCCTGTAAGTCCTCTTGATTTGCTATTTATGGTCTTGTAGTAAAGAGGTAGAATTTGTGATGACCATTCTTTCAAAACCCATTTAGATAAATCAAACAATTTATTTGAAAGATTAACCATCATAGAAAAGAAAAAACCTTAAAATTTTAAAATTACTATCATGGTTAAAAGAAATAAACTTATATTACGAGCAACATCGATCATTGACTTGGGTCTTGGACTTCCAAAGTCTAAAATACCATTAAATCATTAGCCAAACCAAACTCATATTTTTAAACATACAAACTGATAAATCATTATAAGCTATGGAGCCCATGAGTCAAAAGTCCACACTTTCAAAATAGTATAGCACGCAAAGTCTTATAGACCTCTAGCCTTCTAACGGCTTCCCATATCAGATAGTAGTAATTAAAAGTATTAGTTTACAACATTAGAGTAGATGAGCCCTATGTGGCAATATATAATAACTCAACATATAGAATAAAAGTAGGGAGGCTATACAAGCTATAACAACACACTATACCTCTGGAGCCTTCCCTGATAGGTTACCCCTTGAACTATCACCTAAAGATAGTAAAAACCACGGGACGAGACAAAAGCCTCAATAACCAACTTTCCAACTCATCATATATACTAACACGTGCTTGTGAGGTATCAAGTGGGACAGATATTAATTCTCAAGAAATATAGATATATCCATAGAAATATAATTTCAATATCTAAAAACCCTCATTATGGGGGCTAATACACAAGCCACATAAGGTCTATCTCTCGCTATGGGGATCAATCAGACATATAGGCCTATCTCTCACTCTAGGAAACGAATAAGAAAGCCACAAAGGCCTATCCCTCATTATGGGGGATGAAGGAAGCCAACCAATGTGCACTAATGGCAGCCTTACCACGTGGTAAGATAGGGGTCAATCCAAAATCCAAATAACAACTAATTATTCATAATATAACGAAAATATCTCAATTTTTTCTTAATATAATCTTTAAGATATAAATCATATTTTTTTTTTCCAAACTTCTCAATCACATTTCCAAAATCCCATAAGATAATTTTTTATAGCTCAAAAGGTATAACATATCTACTCGAGTTCCAAATAACGCATTATTATTCTAAAATAGGAAAATACTCACAAACAATATATTAGCACATATAACAAGTGGAAAATGGTTACCTCTCGTCAAAGTAATAGTAAGGATTACCACAAGGTCAATCCTTTTGATTCTCAAAACCTTTTCTAGACCTTGGAGGTTAAATCAAAATTTTTATCTAAGGATTGCACTATAGGGTGCAACCTCGGGTCGTTTTACTTAAATAGAGCCTAAATGAAATGGACCTAAGCTAACTCAAATGTCATGCAATGCAAACTTGAACATAAACAGGGGCTTTTGGTTTTTTGAAATCATTAAGTAAATTGAATGAATGATAAACAAAATATTTTTAGATTTCAAAGAAATGAGTAATGAATGCTGGTAAAACAGATAACCAGACAATGATTGAGATCTTCTTGAAAGTGTGCTCAGGCTGTCATAATTCAAAATCTTAATGTACTCTTTAAGTCTAGAATCTTAATAAATGAACTCCATTTCTCAAGATCCTGTGAAGTGCTCTAAGTGTGTGTAGAAAGATTGATTAATGCAACAGGTTAAATGTAATCTAAATCAACTCAATATCAAGACACAACCGTGTAAGAGTAGAGAGAATCAAAAGATTACAACTGACATACATGAAACTTCATATATTTAAGCTCAAGGTTCTACAATAACCAATCCACTGCACAAATGAATATCCAAAGCTGATTACAACTATAATCAAGTAGTTCAACTACAAATTACAAATCCTAAACCTAGAAATTCATAAATTCATAGCTGAACCAAGATTAAACAACTCCCCTACTTAGCTCACTGAACTCCAGCCATTGCTACACCTTCAAGAGGAAGGTAAATGCCTAACCACACATAGAAATCTAAAACATCTCAACTAGGAATGAATCTGAGCTTCCCATGGTGGAGGTTTTGACAGTGGAAAATGGAAGAAATTAGGGTTAGATGAGAGCAAGATGAGAGAGAATGGAGATGGAGGTTGTGGTCTGAGTGAATGATGTCTCTTGCCCGAAAATAGGGTTTCTAAACCGGAATTAAGTTGTACTGGGTCAGTTTTTGAGAGTGGGTAGGTAAAATTTTAGAAAATAGTTTGGGTCTGGGTTGCTGATTCGAAGGGTTTACCGTGGCGAAGGTATGGGTTCACTGTGACGAACCATGACTGAGAAGACTTCTGCTTGATATGGTGTCTTCGCCGTGATGAAGACAGAAGTTGGCTGCGAAGAACCTTCCCAGAGGGATCTTCAGGTAGAGAATCCTTGCTTCACCGCGGCGAAACATAAGTTAGCCGTAGTGAAACCTGGCAGAGGTATTGTTGCGTTTTGTGTGCTGCACTCCCTTAGTCTTCACTCTTAGCTCTTTTTCTTGAGTGTCCTGAAATAAAAAGAAATGGTTTGAGGTATTGAACGCAATTAATGAATAAATATAACAATTTTACCCTCAAACAATGCTAACTCAAAACAAAGACCATCAATCTCAATTAAGCACAAATATTATTAAAATGAGCTAAAAAGTGTAACAAAAACATAAAAAATGCCATCAAATAATATAAGCAATTTGAGCTCAATCACCTTTACTCAACCAATAATTAATCTACACAATTAATATAACCAGATATTAATATAAGCTAATTAGTTAATTAATTAAGCTAATAGATATTAGTTAAATTTTTAATATAATTTAATTTTTATTCTAAATTCCTGCAACTCTCATAACCCAAAATTAAGTATTTTAGAGCTAACTTATAATTTTCTAACAAGCCAAATTATTTATTTATATCCTTTAGGATTATTTACTTTAATAAAAAGAATTTTTCAAAATTTCCAAATATGGAATTATTATGTTCTAAATTCTAAAAATCTCATTTAAAGTTTAAACCTCAAAACCAAACAATAAAAAATTTAATAGTACCTCATATTTTTATAAATAAATAATCTAGTCAAAAATTTAATGGTATAACTCTCATGTAAATATATATTTTTTCATAAATAATAAACTTTTTAGCCAAAATAATTATTTTAAAACGTCCAGTCTTCTAATAAAAAAAACTAAACCTATTAAAATCTCAATAATATGTCAAACAACCCAAGTAAATTATTTAACATAAATTTAATTGGTAAAAATATGATACATGCCATATGTAATAGATTTTTCAAGTAAACAAATTAATTTAAATATTAAAAACTAACAAATAGCTAAATCTAAACTGATCAAAATTAACTACTCATTTACTTCTAAATTCCTATAGTCATCTATTATCAAAACTTAATACTTAAATCATATATAAGTCTCAAAATTCTCTCTAATCACCATAGTAATACTGTCATTATAAAGCTCAAAATATATAAGAAATATTCATGAAGAAAGTTTGATAAAAAGAAGTATATTTGTGCACCTAAATGATCCTCACAACTTGTATTACTCTTTAAAATGCTAAAACTTCTCTGCTCCTCTCTCATTCTCTCTTTCTCTTATTCTCGTTCTCTCTTTTTCACTTTGCACTCTCAATTTCTGCCTCCCTCTCTCTCTTTTATTCTTCATTTTCCAGCCACTTTTCATTTTTTTTCTTTCCTCATTAAATACTCCTCCCCAATTTCTTCTTCCTCTTAAATGAAAGCCTTAACTTTCCACTGAATTCGATAGAAAGCTATTTCACTTTACTTTTTTTAATATATTAAAAAATATTATTATTATTTTTTTTAATAATAAAATATTAAAAATATTATAATAATAAAATATTATTATTATTTTTTCCTTTGAAATTCTTCTTGTTTTTTTTTTACTAAATCCTAAAATAAAATTTAAGATATTACAGAATTATCACAAGCTTATGGTAGAGAATGAACTAACTAGCTTTAAGAGTGAAATCATCCCAAAACAAGTGAGTTGTGAGCTCGACACGTACCCTTGAGATAAATCTCTTTTTCTTAATCTCTTAGATTAAACAATTATAGTGTTTATTTTCCTAGCGCTTCTTCATTCTACTTTAGTTGATTTCTGAGGAGGTGGTTTAACCAACTGTCTACTCTCATTTTTAAGCATCGTTGGTATTTCTTTTTGCACTTGTACCTCTTTGAGTATTTTTCAGGCTTTGTCCAAGAGTACAAAATTCTAAGTGTGGGGGAATTTGATTGACCCCAAGTTTTCTATGCTATTTAATGGTATTTTTAAGGTTTTTGTTATACTTTTTGGCTCTTTTTGATGATATTTGTGCTCAATTCAGATTGAGAATTTTCATTTTGAATTAGTGTCGTTTGGGGGTAAAATTGTCATAATTAGTTATTAATTGTATTGAATTGATTTCTAGGACAATTGATACTCCAAACTATTGCTTTTCATTGCAAGACACTCAAAAATTAGAGCCAAGTGAACACCAAGAGATTGCAACACACAAGATCAAGAGCATCAACACTGTAAGAGTTCATTGTGGCAAAGGAAATATTTCACCATGACGCAACTTGAAAATTTCATCAAAGGCCTCTCAGGCAAAGTTTGCCATGCCCACAAGTTGGCTTTACCGCGGCGAAGTCATAAGATCAAGTAAAGTAGCTCTCAAGAATGGTTTGCTGTGGCGAAATCATTCCTTTGCCATGGTAGAACCTTCGAATCAGTAACCCAGATCCGAACCCTTTTCAGAAAATTTACCTACCCACTTGTGGAAACAACCCAATCCACCCCATTACTAAATTAGAAACCCTATTTTCAGACATACACATCATTCCATTGGGATATAGCCTCCATCTCTCATCCTCTCTCACTTCCTCTCATCTAACCCTAATTTCCCTCTATTTCTATTGTCAAAACTCTATGGCTAGCTCAGATTCATTCCTAGTTGTGATACTTCGAAGCTCAATATGTGGCTAGGCATTTCTTTTCCTCTTGAAGGTGGATAATGGCCTGAGTTCAAGGAGCTTAAAAGGGGAGTAGCTTAATCCATGGTTTAGTTATATATTTATGAATTCCTAAGTCTAGGGTTTGTAAATCGTAGCTGAGCTATTGATTATAGTTGTAATCAGTTTTGGATATTCATTATGTGTAGTTGGATTGGTTTATATAGAACTTTACGCTTCAATATATGAAGTTGCATATATGTCTCCTTGTAATCCTCTTGATTCTCCCTTATCTTACATAGTTGTGTTTTGATATTGAGCTGATTTTAGATTGCATTGGACTAATTGCACTGGCTAATCCTACAACATATACTAAGTGCACTTAGTAGGATCTTATCAAATGGGTGCCATTGATTAAGATCCTAGACTCAAAGAGTACTTTTAGGTTTTCCCTTTAAAAACTTAGTGAATTATTATCCCACAAAATCAATTTTGAGCTATAATATCCTGAGTTCACTTTCAAGAGGTTTCAATCACTGTTTGAATACTTGTTTTCCATCATTTCGTTTTTAATCTCCCAAAATCCAAAAAAATACTTTTACATTTTAATTCAATTCAATTCATAGTTACAAATGAAAACCCCTTTATCCCAATCAGTTTACATTTCATGACATAAAGTTAACTTAGGTCTATTTATTTAAGGCTCTAGTTAAGTGAACGACCTAGGGTTGTACCCTATAATGCAATCCTTAGAAAATCTTTGAATTTAACCTCTAAGGGCATAATGAAAATTTAAAATTAGTATTCTAAGGTCATAGTGGATCCTAAGAGACTTATGGTTGGTTGCAGTAGATCCTAAGGTCAGAGTAAACCAAGCCTAAGTAAAGTTGTTGAGCCATAAAAGTAAGAGTACAATACCTCTTTGGGAAGATGATGATTAGTGATGAGTTTAAGATGTGGAAACCTCCTCAATTTGGTCAGTTAGTGCAGAGAGAATACCCTTAACTTGTCGTCAGATACCTTTGTTGTTGATTAGATCAAGCTTGATTCTCTTCTAGTCAATGAAAAAAGGTAAGGAAATGTAAGAATTGAAAGGAATAAGAGCTATAAGTCCTGAACAGTATGCATTAAGCAAGCTAAACATGAAATAAGAATGTAAAAGGACAGAGATAGGCTTTAAGATAAAGATAAAGATGGCAATGTGTAAAAAAACCTTGATAAAGGCAGAATAAGAGGAACTTAAAACACCATGATATAGTGAAATACCATGAAGATGCGTGCATTGTCAAGGCACTATTATGAATGGATATGCCTAAATGGTAGAAAGAGTGCTAAAAGATAGATGAAATGCTTAAAAGTAAGGGTTATATGCATGGAAATACCAAAAAAGTATGTAATGATATGATGTGTGAGGACAGATCCAAGATCAAAACCTAGAAATAAAGTATAATAACTGAGTTTAAAGGCCAAAATTAAGTATGAGTAGGGATATTCTCCTCCGTTAACCTCTCAATAAGGGTAAGAATAGAGATTTGACCCTCAAATTTTGAGGATAAAATTTCTTGAGAGGGGAAGAACTGTAACATCCCAAATTTTTTACCTAAAGATATAAGAAATAGCCTAAAATGGGAAGGCTATCAAATGCCAATTGGTAGGAGTCTTAAAAGTTTCCTGAAAGGATAGGAGGATTCTTCAATACTGTTTGACCATATTATTGTGTGCTTAATGTGTATGTTCTATGTCTTACAAAGCTTGGCTATGGTTTTCATTAAGTTTTAAAAGAATAAAACCCTAAGATGATATGTTTTTCAATTATGTTTAAACCATAGAAAGGATTGATTGATGTTAGATTAATGATTAAGAGGAAAAAATGAGTTGTAATCAAGTGGTTTTGCGATGAATTTTGAAAAAATCCAGCTTCTCTTTATGTTGTGTAATATTTTGGCCAGACCTAATATTCTTGATAGGGTTGGATTTTGATGATTTTGATGCTTCTAATGTGTTTAGAATGAAAAACTGTGTAGAGCACAAGTGAAAAGCAAGTTTGGAAGCATTAGAATTGAAAATTAAATTTTAAACCCTAAACCTAATGTCTCGGACAAGCTTGATGGACGGGTAAGAAATTGAATTTTGTTGAATTTGAGTTTAGAAATAGATTCCACATGTAAAATTATGTGGGAATAGCATGTGAAATCAATTTTAAAAAGATTAGGATCAAAGTTCAAAAGTTAATGTTAAAGGATTAAGTCTAAATAGAGCTATGTTTGAAATGTTATTTGTTTCCATGGCTCTAATGAATGAATAGTGTAACATCTTCCTTTGCGACCACATAACCTTTCAAATAGAACCATTTGGAACCACTTCTCAAGGCCCTAAGCTAGAAAAATTCAAGTTTCAAAATTCTTTAAATTTGGGTTACTATTCATGCAACCCTAAACTTATGTCAAATTTTGAAAAATCATAACTAAGTCTAGAAAAATCAAAATGAGGTGGTTCTAGGTTCTACTTGAAGCTTTTATAATGATATTTAGAGGAAAAATGCTCTCTGGTATCAAGCCCTTATCAATCATTCCCAAAAGTCATATAAAGAAACACTGTTTATTTGATAAATTTTCAATTTTCCAGAATTTATATCTAACTTTGGATAGGCATAACTTTTTGTACATAACTCCAATTTTGATGAATTATCTCTTGTTTTAAAGCTAAAAATATTGTCTATATATCTACCAAGTTTTAGCTTAAAACTCATTCATTTGACTAGAATCTCATTGCCATGAAAATTGGCTATTTTTGGGGTTGTTTTATACCATTTTCATGCTTTTCCTTAGATTTTCCCTCTCTTGGCATCATATAAGCATCCCATTCACATAATGCTAGTGGCAATATCACTCAAGAGGGGGGTGAATTGGGTGAGTTATAAAAATTTAAGCGAATTGAAATAGTGATATTAATAAAACAGAGAACTTCAGAGTTAGAAAGATTTCACCGTAGATCAAAGACACTAGATTTATACTGGTTCGGTCTTAACCACTTGACTTATGTCCAGTCCTCAGGACACCTCTAAGATTTCCACTGTGATCTAAGATTAACTGGGCTCTTGGTGCCTCAGTATAGCAATTGATCTTCTCAATCACTCCCCCTTACTATCGGTAAGGTTACAAACCCACTCAAGAGTCCACACTCTTGAGTTACACTCAAAAAGTGATTAAAGGTGATATATAAATCCCTCTCACAGAGTAAATAAATGAGAAGCACTGAAGCTCAACAAAGACGAAAGTAGAGTATTAAATGCAATAGTAAGATTTTTGCAAAAGGTAGCTCGTGTATTCAATAATCCGCATTCAATGCTTCTTCACGTCTTTTATAGTTGAGGAAGTTTTATAATCATTAGATGAAAGAGCTTCTAGCTATTGAGTTCAGTTGCGTGTTTTCTCAGTTGCAACAGTGTTTGCCATTTAATGCTTCTGATATGGGAGGTCACAGGCTACTGAATAACCGTTGGATAACCATTGAACTTTCTTCGTAGTCTGTAACAATACTTCAATCTAAAAAGTTTTTCCTTCAAAATGAAATTCAGGAAGATAACTGATAAAATGATAGTAATATTCTTATGATACGATAGAATTAAATCAATCAAACATTAGATCCAATATAATTATAAACTGATCAACCTTGATCAAAGACATGTTCGATAACTGGTTTATCGATTACGTTATCGATTAATTAAGATGAAGGATTTTGAAACATATAGCTATATTTATCAATCAAGTTATGGGTTAACTTATGATTGAACAGGTGATCCATAAATAGAAAGAATGACTTCACAAAGATTATGTAGTGAAAAGACTCAAGGTCAACTATGATTTTGAAACACTTAAAATAGAGTATTGAGAAAAGCTTGAAGAGAAATATTCAGAAGATTCTTGGATCTCACCGTAGCTTTTAGTATTGAAAGAGTTGGATCATTAATCGAATAATTGATTGATAAGTTTTAGATCGATCAATTTATCGATAAAGATAAGCAAGAGTGAATTTGACTTTCAAGGTATATTGATCGAAAACTTTATTGATTAAACAAAATTTAACAAAGATTTTCATAAAGAGCACAAATCTTAAGATGATCGAGTAAGTGATTGATTAAGCTCTGATCGATCAAATGATCGATAAAAAAAGTAGTCGAGAAACTCAATTCAGAAATGCCAGGAAATAATTGATCGATCACGTTATGTGAAAGCAGAATATTCAGAAGATTGGATGATCGATCATTTTATTGATAAATTAATGATCGATCAAGTGACTAAAGAAAGACTTAAATAGATTAAATCAGTGAATAGGTAATGATCAATCATTTGATCGATAAACGGTGGATCTATCAAGTGATCGGTAAAGTAATTTTCAAAAGTATTTAACCAGAAAAAATATCGATAAACAGATGAGATATTAATGATAGAATATGTTATCGATAAAACTGTGATCGATAAAGTGATCGATGGATGGTGATTAGAACAAAATACATCGAGAGTAGGAAACTTTACCATTTATCTGTCTTCTCATCGATAACTTATTGGTCAATCAAATGATCGATAAGCACTTACCAAAACTCGTATCTTATTATCTGTCAGTTGTTCGATCACTAGATTATTGACTAATTGATCAATAATTTTCTGCAAACTTTTATACAAAACAGTGTTAATGATGATTGATCAATTAATCGATTAACACATACAAATTTGATTTTTCTATCCAATTATCGATTAATATTTCTGCTAAGTCTCTTGTTAACACAGGAACTTTTATCTATCAAGTGATCGATAAACCCTTGATTGATCAAGTGGTCGATCAACTTACTAAAACACATATTCCTTAAATTGTTATCATCAAAACCTTAAATCTAACACATAACACATATCCAAGCACAATATTATCGATCTTTTACAGCCACCGAAGTCAAAGGTACAAGTATTCAAACTTCACACATAGTTATTACAAACTTGCATGAACAAGGGTTACATAAGTTCACATAAAATCAAAAACAAGATAGGCATAGACATCTTTATCCCAACATGATCTCTCTACCCTTCTACTTGGATGATCCAACTCCTAGATTATTGATTACTTAGACATAAAATGGAGTGAGATTTTATAAAAATCCCAGAAGCAAGAACCATAATAATCATGCTAAACATGCAATGCAAGAATGCCATATGTCACTAACAAAATATCTTGCACACTAACATGCTCTTATGCCCTAGAAAGGGAGCAAGTAAACATACCATCTAATCACTCAATATTGTATAAAGCCAAGGCACATCATGTATAAAGTTAACGCATTATCATCTATCTAGTTCGACCATACCATAGCATAGAAAAATCAAACAACACAGAGCAAAACAAGCAAAGCAAGTTAGCATTCAAATTGCAAGTTCATTGCTACCTCTTTGTTATTCCAAGTATTTGGCCTTTTCTACTCCTTCTTGCTCCTTTTTGTTTCTTTAACCAATGCCTACCAATTCATGCATAAACATATGCCACATTACCATTAATGCTACATAAAATACCATTAGTTCTCAAAACAACTCCTTAAGCCCTTTTTCTTTAACTTTTGACTTTAATTTTCACTTTTGTTTTAACAAATCTCTAGGGCCATTTCTATACAATTTTTCATGTAAAATTCAAATATCAACTTAGTTTTATCAAAATCAAACTTCTCCATAGTCCATATTGATCTTGGCCGAGAGGTATGTGATTTAAGGTTCAAAGTTTCATTTTTGATTCCAATGCTTTCAAACACTTTTTCTTGGTGTGTTCTTACATAAAATCATATTCTAAACTTATTAGAATTATCAAATTAATCTGAAATAATCTTTAATCCCTTGTACTACCCTTAGTTGAATTGCTTCTATAAGTTAGGAAATTTCAATTTCTTCTAAATCAATCAAAACAACAACCAAACAAGCGAGCTCAAGTCCTTAATCATGGTTTCTATCCTTTCTTCATTATTTCAAAAATCTAGATAGCATATTGCTTATGGTTTTTGGCCACCAAACTCTACTTGAACAAGCTAAAACCATAGTCAAATGGAAGCTCTTACATACCTTGATTAATCCTTGATCTTTGCTTGATAATTCTTTGCCTTTTCCTACGTGTTCTTCCTCCCATAAGATCAGCTTTTTAGCAGCAAAACCTTTCCCCTTTTAGTTGTCAAACCAACTAAAATTGAAGGCTCGAGAGGGGGTATAAATAGGCCTCAATTCAGCCTCTCTCAAGCTCCATATGTGACATCCTGAAAATCTTAACCCTAAGATTAAGGGAATTAAATAGATCAAGAGCCAGTTAAGGTAGAGGAAATTATAGCTAGCACCAGTATGAATTTTGAAATCTGGATAAAGACTCAACTGATATTTTAAATATCAATTCAAGAAAGATTTAATTGAGAATTTAAGTGAGAAATTCTCAAAAATTCTTAAAAAATCACAAAAAAATAGAAATAAGGGTCAAGGAACTGTACTTGAGGCCCATGAGAATTATTATAAGAAAAATAAATAAATATATAATTTTCTATATTTACAGAAATTTTTGGTTACACAAAGTAAGAATAACCAAAAGTTAATTATGAAAAATATTTAGAGGCCTCAATAATTCTGGAAAAAATATGAAAAATTATCTTGGAGGATTATAACAATTTATAAAATTATTTGGACTTTAATTGATGAGGAGGTTAGCTTTAATAATATTTAAAGTATAATTATCATTCGTAAAGAGCTGATTTTGGAAAAAAGGGAATTTAGAGGATTCTTGAGGGAATAAAATTCCAAGAAAAATCATGGAACTTCCCTACACTAAGAGGAGGCTAGCAGTGCATTGAAATGAATTTTTTGAGATAGTAAAATTGACAGGATATAGAAAAAATTCATCCAGCACTGCACCGATACTTAGTGTAATTTAAGGATAACTAGAAAAGTAAAAAATTTGGCAAAAATCCCCAACCCATTAAGCCTAAGAATCACACCTAATTGTCCCAAGATAGGGAGAAAATAATTAAAAGAAAAAGAAAAGAAAATAGTTTCTAGAAGGTGATTAAGGAAAAGTTAATCTTGGATTAAGAAAATTAACCAATGTTAATGTGTGGTAATCTTAGTATGACATAGGCAAGGTGACTCATCCTAATGACATGACATGGACAAGTGGCAAGCTCACAAGCTTCCTACCTTAAGATTTATCCATGTGTAAAGTGGTAAAAATCAAGGGCTAAGATCTTACCACCTATCCTTTGTTATTTCTTGCAACTTCAAGGGTTAAGAGATAAGGCAAAGCTCTATAAATAGCCCTTCCCACCCTCACAATTTCAGCCAAGAGGAGATCATTAGGGGAGATTATGTTGCTCTTGAGTTTAGAGAGAGAATAGGCTATTTCTAGAGAGAGAAAGTCCACCTAAGTTTAAGGAATCACCAAGGTAAGCTCCTATGCTTTTTGTGATTTATTGTGGGCTATTTTTATGTCAATTTATGTTGATTTGGATGTCTATTTTCTAAGGGGAAATGCTACCAAAATTTTTAAAAAATTGGAAGAATTTATCTAGGAGTTTGAAACCTTATATAAACACTTAAAAAGGATAGGATTTGATTTGTTTTGATTGAGCTTTGGAAAGAAAATCCAACCCTTATACCTAAGGAAGTGTTTAAGCCAAAGAGAGAAAATGGGGTTAGAATTGGATTTGATTCAATTTAATGCTTCCAATGTGTTTAAATGATGACATGGTGTAGGGAAACACCAAGAAAGAAAGCTTGGTAGCATTAAAATTGAAAATAGAAATTTTGTTTTCCAAAGGATATCAATTTGGCCAAATTGAGATCTATAGGGAGGAATTGGATTTTCATAAATCTAAGTGGATATTTGAATTCTACAAGAAAAATTATCTAGAAATGGCCTAAGAGATTTAAAGAATCAAAGTTGTAAGTAATAACCCAAAAATCAAAGAAAAGGGGTTTAAGAGTTATTTGATTTATGTTTTGGATGAAATAATAATTTGTGATATCCTATTGTATTATCAATAGGCCTAGCATCAAAAGAGAAAAGTATTACTCAAGAAGAAGAGCTTGAAGGAAAGGAAAAAGGCTTAAAAGAGGTAGCTAGCATTTACTATCTAAATGTTACATTGCATTGTATTTATTGCTTTATGTTATGCTATGTTGCTATGCCATGATGTGAATGAGATGATGATGTTATGTGATGTATAATTCCATGCATGTAATGTCTTAGCTTATGCTATATTAAGTGTTATGAATGAGAAGTACGTTATGTCCTTTCCATGACATGTGTATTAGGTGAAGGTATGTATTAGCAAGTTCATTTAGCATAAAATGCTTTGCTTGTGTGACATTGTGAATGTGGTGCTATGCTACTAAGATTCCTATGAATCTTACACCATGTTGAACAAAAACTTAGAGCCTTTATCATCACAGGAAAAGGGCATGAAGATGGTGTCACATCTCAAGTTTTGGACCTAAAAGTACCAGAATTAGCCTGAAATGGGCAGGCTACTAGACCTTTTTGGGCAGAGGTCTTAGAGATTCCATGGAAGGACAGAGAGATTCTGAGAGACTAAATTGCAAAGGGAAAGTTTTCTGGAACTATGAAAAGAGGAAGTTAAAAACTCAAATAAAGTTTCAAGGCCCAAAAAATGAGAAATGGAGATAAATATAGGCCAAAGGTTATGTTTGAGGCCTCAATGAGGTGAATTATGATGTTAAGCTAAACCAGGGGCAAAATCGTAATTTTGTTAAGTCTTGGGTTTGCAAGAGCAAAAATGAAAATTATGCTCGAAAATCCCAGAAAAATCCCAGACAATAGGAAATAATAGGTTAAGGCTTGAACACCTCAAAAAAATTCCAAAAAAAATAGGAATATGGTTTAGAGCCCCGTGTGAGGCTGAAAATGACAAAAATGCCCTTGGAAGGAATTTGTGGAATTCCCAAGGTTTTGACTGATTTTGAATATTATCAAAAATAAATTATTTAAAGTACAGGGAGGACTCAAACAATTGGAAGAAAATGGGAAAAAATACTTGTGGAATTATCATATGTTTTAAAAATAATTCCGTCCCCAGAAAGCAAAGTTGGCTTTAATGGAATTTAAAGCCTATTTATACACTATCGAGGGAAAGTCAAAGTCAAAGGTCTAAAGGTTAACTTTTAACTTAAAAAATTAGAAAATTTTCCCATAATGAATAAATAGTATTGGTACCCAGAGACAGATTCTCAGAGTCGTAGACCGGTAGAAAGAATTCGATCAAGTTTACTCCGAAATAAATATTATTAATTATTTAAAAATGGAAGAACGAGGGAAGAGCATCACTTCCTCTTTAGGCATGTTATATAATGCCATGTGTATTTATTTGAGGTGAGAAAATGGTGCTAGAACATGTCCCAATGGTCCCGGGTAAGTCAAGACCAAAAAGAGTACCCGATACAGTGCAAAATGGCAAGATAGGTAAAGGAATGCCTAAGGGATATATTTTGTAAGAATTTTATATTAATTTTCTCCCTATTTTAATGCTAAAATGATATAGGGATATGAAAGAAACAAGTGTATGATTAGATGAAAGATAAGTGTACGGTTGGATGAAAAATACTTGTATGATTGGATGCAAAACACTTCTACGGTTGGATGCAAAACACTTCTACGGTTGGATGCAAACCACGTGTATGGTTAGATTAAAGGCATGTAGCTTGATGATGTAAGAATGATATCATCAAGATTATGTAAGCATGATGTCATAAGGACACTTGTCACCACAATTCAAAGAGGAGAGATGGACAGTCAAGATTAAGTCGCATATTTTCAAGGTCAATGGCTAGGATTTGTCCTTAAACTCTATAAATACCCCCCCCTTCCTCCCATTTCATCCAAGCTCAAGAAAACCATGGGGAACCTTTTGCAAAATGAATTCTAGAGAGAGAAAAAAGAAGGAGAGAGAAAAGCCAAGTGATCCTATGCAAGATCAAGCTCTAAAACAAGGTATATTTATGGTTTTTGATGTAGTTTTCACCGCATTTGCTGTTATTGAGTTTGGTTATGGATTTTAATGGTTTTTAGGAGCTTAAAACCCTTAGGGGATATGCTGCATGAAATTGCTAAGGATAGGGGAGGATGAAATTGAAGTTAGAATAATGTTTAAAGGCTTGAAAAGAATAAGAATCAAGTGGCTTTATGTTAAAATTGGTTGAAATTCATGACTATGTAACCTGAGCAATATTTTGGTAAAATCTTGTTCATGAGGAAGGATTTTGATTTTGATTATTTTGAGCTTGAAAATAGATTCTACATGCAAAATTGTGAGGGAATAACATGTGGAATTAATTTTAAAAAGGCTGGAAAGCAAGCTCAAAAGTTAGAAGTCAATACAGTTTAAAGAAAAAGTGTTGATGTTGTTGATTACCATGATTCTAATGAATGAAGGGAAATGATGTGTTGATATATTGATGGCCATGAAACATCAAGAAAAATGAATGGCAAAGGTTAAGCAAGCAACCTTAATGGTTAGAAGCAAAAAGGAGCAAGAAGAAAGCTTAAGGGTACAAGGTAGTGAACTTACCCCTTTATGTGCTTTATGTGGTATGCTTATGTGTTGGTTTCTATATGTTGATTATATAATGTTGTGACATGATGATTGTTGCTAAAAATACTGTTCTTAATATGTTTTTATGGTCATTCATTTTTATACCAAGCATAAAGCATGTCACTAGTTAATCTAAGTTTATGAAAAATTACATACTATACATTGGCATCCATCTTGCATATGTCTGTGGTAATGTTTGCTACTGAGATTTTCCTAAATCTCACTCTCCCTTAACCAACCATAATAGGTGATAATGATCAAGCAAATGATGCATCAAGTAGAAGCAACAAAAGAGGAAAAGAATCAAGGAAATTCATTGGATTACATTATATAATTTATGACAACATATGTTGTAAATGTGACATTGATAGTATATGATGATAAATGATGATGATGACCTGTATAATTGATTATGATAGTATATGGGAGTATTTATGGATTGATGGAATGGTATTATGCAAGGAAAAAATTAATTATGAATTATTAATACAAGTTAGGGAGATAAAGCATCCCTAAAGGAGCCATAAATTAGTGATAGAGTGAAGATGAGGCAAACGATCGATTCTGCCCATGAAATTTAATATAATTTAAGTACATATCCTGATCTTTAAAACAAGTGATAGATCACCTAAAATAGATGTGTGCTAAAATTTATGCTTGTCAAAATTAGGGCAGAGAAACTAGAATGTATAGTTTCAACCAAATGAACAATAAACTTCAATGAATAAACTGATATGAATTGGCAAAGCCTAAGTCCAGTTTTATATTTTTTCCCTCTGGAGAATTGAAAGATCTTCAAATAGAATTTTGAACCACCTCAATACTTCTATAGTTAGTTATGATTTTTCAAAATTAGACCAAAAATCTGAAATTTAACTGCGAACAGTAACCCGAGAACCAATTGTAAATTTTCAATCTACGAGCTTGTTTTGTGAATCGCTTGAACCGTAACACTTTTAAATACATACTCTAAGAGTTTAAAGGAAGTATGTTTTAGATGGTCAATGTATGAATAGAGTATAGTTGCAATAGCACTTTATAATCTTTAATCATTTCATGCATTATTGAGGAAGAATGTACATGAATATTTTGTGATAACTTTATATGACTACTTTACACAATTATATGATAAAGTATGTTGTGGAAATCAATTATGTGGTTGATTAATTGGTATGCCAAGCTAGAGAATTAATTGTGGAGAGAATAGTGAGTTAGGGATAAAAGTCAACTATTTGAGAAGAAGTTTTGACCAACGTGAATCTAAGCAATTGAGGGACTTAATTTACAAAAATTTCCATATCCATAGATCTTATTTTTTTTCCTTTAAAATGAGTGGTAATATGCCTCTAATGGATAACTGTGCAAGAAGTCATGTCTCTCCGAAGTTAGGCAAAAAAAAAAACTAAAAAAAATTGAAAAATGACTAAATGAATAGTACTTTTTGAAATTAAATTTAGGCTTGAATTTGAAGACAATTTGTCCATAGCTTATTTTTTCTCAAAATATATTCTAAAAATATTTTAATAGAACTTGGAATCACCCATTTTAATTTTTCTAAAATTAATTATGAATTTTCAAAATTTGGTTAATTTATGAGTTGTTGTGAATAGTAACTGGTGAGCAAAATTTTTCAAAGTCCAATTTTTTAAGCTTTTGGCCATCAAATATGATTTCATTTACCTCTAATTGGATGGTTATTAGGTAAAAAGTGAAGGTGTTACACCATGTATCCCTTAAAAATATAAGTTAAAAAGGCTATGTGTCCACCTTCATAAGTTGCAGAAAATTGAAGCAAGCCAAGTTTCCTCAAGTAATCATGTGCTTTGCCTGATCATGTGATCAAATTGTATTATTTTATTTCTTAATCTATTTGACAACATAGGCCACAAACTTTTTGGGCTTTTCTGACCCAAATTCATGCCTAATGGGCTAAAGAAAGAAGGAGGCAATATAACACCTTAAATCCTGTACATTTCCCAATCCGGTTCGACTAAAATTCCTATCTAATTTCTAATAATAGTTTTAGATCTCCAAAAATTCATTTCTACCCATCAAAAATATTATTTTAATATACAAAGGTGCCCTGAATGTTTTTAGAATTTATCTCATCCTCTAACTACCTGTATTGAAGTTTCTCTAAAATCATGTCTTACCGATAAGATTTTGGCAATAATTATTCTAAAATTAATTGTTTCACTTTCAGAGGATAGAAATAATTTTATAATCTCACATAAACCTTCAAATAGTCTTCTCATATTTTTTCTAGAATTATTGATGCCTCTATATATTTTAAATAATTTTTTTGACCAATTTTTCACTGTTTAATTGGAAAAACTTCTATTTACAAAAAAATTTGTAATAAATTATTTTTATGCTAACTTTACCTCTAAAACCTCAAATATGGTTCTAAGCTCTCTATTTTATTTTTCTATGATTTTTTAAGAATTTTCTAGGATTTTTACCCAACTTTCCTATTTTGCCCTTCCTGGACTGATAAATTAAAAAATGCCAGTTCAGTCAGGGGTCAGATCTCAATTTACAAGTTGTTTCAGCTTTAAATATACTTTACTACTTGGCTCTCTATCTAATTTATTATTCATACTCACAGGGTTAAAATTAGTGGGATGTGACAAATGGCAATGATATGTTGATGTAATTAAAGTCATTGGACATTAAGGAAGATGAATGGAAAATATTGTTCAAGTATTATTAAAGGTTAGCTATGTAACATTTTACCTTTGTACCTAATACCACATCAAATGGAAGCATTTGGAACCATATTTGTTGGCCACAAGATTAGAAAATCAAACTTTCAAAACTTTGTTTTTATGTTACTATTCACAACAACACTTAAAATTTTTAGCTAATTTTAAAAAATCATAACTAATTGTAGAAAAATCAAAACATAATGGTTCCAAGTTCCCCTTGAAGCTTTATTAATTATCTAGTAGGAACAATACTCATTGGTCTCATTACCTTACCACTCAAGCCCAGTTTTAAGCCAAAGTGGTACTATTCATTTGGTCATTTTTTAATTTTTTAGCATTTATGCCTAAGATAGGCATAAATTTTTGCACAAAACTCTAATTGTAATGAATTACCACTCATTTTAAAGCTTAAAATGAGATCTAATAGCTTGCCAAAATTTGTGACCAAATTCTATCATTTACTTAGATTCATGTAGTTACCAAATTTGACCTTTATTAGGCTATTTTTATCCCTTTATTATGCCATTTCTTGGAGATTCTGGCTTTTCTCAAATCATGTAATCATAACCCAAACATAATGGCATATAGACACAACTTAGTTATAGCTTGCATCACTATAAATCCATTAGATCTTTCATACATAACTATTTACAATTTATACAAAATAAGTCTCTAGTACATAATTCATTATCATCAAGGGAGTCCTCATGCTAACTACATTTTCTTTCCTTTGCCTTTTGTTAAGTCAACTCCTAATTGTTGTAATTTAAATATGGAAGGGGTAAGGTTTTATAGAAATCTCAGTAGTAATAAACCACAACAAAATGTCAATAATGTAATGCATGCCTTGTTATATATCAATACACATCTCATGCATCATTATGTTCACTATACACATCTCATGCATATCATTTCATTATCATGCCATAGAAAGGGAGCATGTCATCATACTATTCTATTTCACAACTCAACTATGCATATTGTTAAGGCATCAAATGCAAGGAGTTTCATACAATATAACACATTTAGCTCAACCACCTCATGGCATAACATATATAGCAAACAACACACAAACGAAATTAACATTAAGTTATAGATTCCTGCTACCTCTTTCAAGCTTTAACCTTTGCTTTCCTTTCTTGCTCTTGTAGCTCTCCTCTTGCCAATGCCAATCGCCTACCAAGCATTCAAGAGGGCATTCCCATCAACTTAACAATTCCATTAATACTCCAACCCAAAACCCTTGCCCTTTAACCTTTATTTTAGGGTTTTAGTATCATCTTCTTTTACTTAACTTCCATATACTTTTCCTACATGATTTTTCATGTAAAATTCATATATGAACTTAAATTTATTAAAATCTAACTCCCTCTTCCATTTCTAGCTTTGGTTAAGAGGTACCCTATTGAAATTCAAAAATTCCATTGTTAGTTTTAGTGCTTCAAAACAACTGTTCTTCACATATCCCTACATAATTTTACCTCTTAAACTCATTGGAAGTATCAAAATAACAAAAATCAAACCCTAGCTCTAAGAACTAGGTTTGGCCGAATCGTATCTCTAATTTTCATGAGTTGAAATTCTTTCCAGAACAAGGTTTAAACACCACTTTTTAACTATTTTCTATCCCCTAATCCATACATAACCTACGCATCATTCATTTCTTTTCATAAACAAAATTGACCAGCACCAAACCCTAGGGTTTCTAACCAAATTGAACAGCACCAAACCTTAGGATTTCTAACCTTTAACTTCCATCAAAACCATATTTAAATCTATCAAAACATAAGGCACTATAAACTAAAAGAAAATCCTAGTTCTTACCTTAGTTTAGCTCTTGCTTTGACTTAACTTTTGCTTGATCTTCTTTTCCTCCTTCTTCTTCTCACCTTGGCTGAATTCTCTCCTTTCTCTTGGGCTGGCTGAAACTTGGCCTTGAAGGAGGGAAGGGAGCATTTATAATGTAAGCCAATTTATCTTAAGGTAATCTTCCAATTTTACCATTTACTTTCACTACATAACACTTGTTCAAATCTTGCTTCTTCCTCCCTCAAAATCACACCACATGAGGCCCTTAGATATCCTCGTTATTGAATGAAGATGCCACCTCATAGGACACCTCAAGTGCTGCCTATCACATATGTGAAGAAATCACCATTTTTTTATTCATAATTTCATTCTTCCAAGCCTAACCTTCAACAATATATACTATTCCACTTAGGTCCTTTTCCTTCTCATTTAGCGCCATTTTAAATAGAATTGGGAAAAACTTTGTCCCACTAAACTTGTGACTATTACATTGTGTAATCTCATAATATCAATTAAATTTTTGTTGGATACTATTAAATTCATTGCTTCTAAAAATTCATTTCTTTGCACCAATGGCTTCCTTCTGATAAGGAGAGGTTTTTCTTCTTTTTTTTTTTGGATTTTATTTTGCCCTATAACTCCTTCAATCAATTTTTTTTTGAAATTGGCCTTTTACTAATATAATTTGGCTTTAAATATTATCAAAGCCAACCTCTTAGCTGTCTGTAACGCCTTATTTTTGTACCCACTAGTGCATCAAATAAAAGCATTTGGAACCACATTTATTGGCCATAAGACTATTCATAATAACCACTAAAATTTTGGTCAATTTTGAAAAATCATAATTAATTGTAGAAAAATTGAAGCACAGTGGTTCCAAGTTTTATTTAAAGCTCTATTAATTTTCTACACGGTTAAAATACTCATTGGTCTCATTACCTCACCATTCAGTTCTAATTTTAAGTCAAAGTGATACTGTTCATTTGGTTATTTTTTAATTTTTCAAAATTTATGATACTATTCATTAGGTTATTTTCTAATTTTTCAAAATTTATGCCTAAGTTTAGATAGGCATAAATTTTTGCACAAAACTTTAATTTTTATGAATTACCACTTATTTTAAAGCTCAAAATAAGATCTAATAGCCTGCCAAAAAATTCATGAAAATTCCATCATTTACTCAGATTCACAAAGTTACCAAATTTGACCTTTATTAGGCAATTTTTATCCCTTTATTATGCCATTTCTTAGAGATTCTTAATTGCTTTTCTCAAATCATGTAATTATAACTCAAATACAATGGCATATAAACATAACTTAGTTATAGCTTGTATCACTATAGAGCCATTAGATCTTTCATACATAGCTATTTACAATTTACACAAAACAAGTCTCTAGTACATAATTCATCATCATCAACGAAGTCCTCATGCCAACTCCATTTTCTTTCCTTTATCTCTTGGTAAGTTGGCCCCTAATTATTTTAACTTAAATATAGAAGTGGTGAGATTTCATAGAAATCTCAGTAGCAATAAACCAAAACAAAATGTCAACAATGCAATACATGTCATGCTATATATCAATCCACATCTCATGCATATCATTTCATCATCATGCCATGGAAAGGGAGTCTGCCATCATACCATTCCATTTCATGACTCAACTATGCATGTTGCTAAGGCATCAAATACAAGGAGTTTCGTACATCATAACACATCTAACTCAACCACCTCATGGCATAATATGAATAGCAAACAACACACAAAGCAAGTTAACATTAAGTTATAGGTTCTTGCTACCTCTTTCAAGCTTTAATCCTTGCTTTCATTCCTTGCTCTGGGAATTCTCTTCTTGCCAATTCCAATTGTCTATCAAGCATTCAAGTGGGCATCGTCACCAACTTAACAATTCCCGTAATACTTTAACCTAAAACCCTAAACCTTTAACCTTTATTTTAGGGTTTTAGTATCATCTTCTTTAACTTAACTTCCATATGTTTTTCTTGCAAGATTTTTCAGGTAAAATTCATATATGAACTTACATTTATCAAAATCTAACTCCTTCTCCTATTTTTAGCTATAGGCAAGAGGTACCTTATTGAACTCCAAAAATTTTATTTTCAATTTTAATGCTTTCGAATATATGTTCTTCACATATCCTCACACAATTTCACCTCCTAAACTTATTAGAAGTATCAAAATAACAAAAATCAAATGCTAGCTTCAAGAACCAGGTTTGGCTGAATGGTACCTCTAAATTACACAAGTTGATGTTATTTTAAAAACAAGGTTCAAACATCATTTTCCAACCATTCTCTATCCTTTAATCCATACACAATCCTTAAATCATTTATATCTCAACAATAGCCATTTTGGGTAGCATCTAAAGTTAGGGTTTTCATGCTCCAAACTCTATCAAAACCATATTTAGATAATCAAACCATAGAGTACCATAAACTAGAAGAAAATCCAAGCTCTTATCTTAGTTTAGCTCTTAATTTGATCTAAGTTTGGCTTGATCTTCTTCTCCTCCTTCTTCTTCTCACTTTGGCCAAAATTCTCTCCTCTCTTTTCACTTTTGGGCTGACCAAAAACTTAGTCTTAAAGGAGGGAAGGTAGTATTTTTAAAAATTTGCTTAAATCCTAGCTCTTAATCTTTTTTGTGTGTCGCTTGATCTTGGCTACTCATTTAATCTTTTTGGCTAAGTGTCCCTTGTCTTCTTGATTCTTGCCACCTAAACCTCTTAGGTGTCCCTTTTATTCAATAGAAGTGCCACCTCATGAGACGCATCATGAAACATCCTTCCTTTAACCCCCTTGAGTATACATTTAGAAGCGTTATGGTTTAAGTGGATCACAAAACAAGCTTATAGATTGAAAATTTAAAGGTTAATTCTAGGGTACTATTCACTATTTAAATTCTAGATTTTTAATTTAACTTTGAAAAATAATAAGTAACTATAGAAAAATTGTATTGAGGTGGTTTAAAATTTTATTTGAAGCTCTTTCAGTTCTCTATAGGGAAAAAAGTATAAAACTGGATTTAACCATTGCCAATTTGTACAGTTTATTCGTTGAAGTTTACTGTTCATTTGGTTAAAATTGTACTTTTCAGTTTCTCTGCGCAACTTTCATCAAGCATAACTCTTAGTACACACATCCATTTTAAATGATCTACTACTTGCTTTAAAACTTAAGATGTTTAATCTAATCATGCCAAATTTGACAGGTAGAATCAATCATTTGCCTTACTTCCACTCTGTCACTATTTCGTGGCTCCTTTAGGGATACTTTAGCCCCCTAACTTGTATTAAAAAAAATTCATGATTAATTCTTTCCATGTATAATCTCATTCTATCAATCTATAAACTATTCCCATACATTATCATAGTCAATTATATATGCCATCATCATTATTTGTTATCACATAACATTAGTGGGTGTTTATATCATATATTAACATACAAATTATACAATATAATATAATACATTTCTTAAATTCTTTTCCTCTCTTCCTTGCTTCACTTCTTGATTTCTTCTCTCATGCTCTTTGCACCTATTATGGTTGATTAAGGGAGGGTGAGATTTAGGAGAATCTCAATAGTAAACATCACCATCAATGCATACAAGATGGATGCAAGTGTATAATATGCTTACTTGATCTAGCTTATGGTTACTTATAATATGTTCTCATGCTCAATGTTTCTCATTAACATGCATGGCCATGGAAAACATCAAAGAACATAACATCTTACTAGTATTTGCATCTCATATCATTTCAAGCAACATAATACATATCAACACATAAGCATGCACATCAAGCACACAAGAAAGGTAAGTTTACTACGTTTTATCCTTAAGCTTTCCTTCTTGCTCCCTTTAATTGCCAACTACTAGGATTGCTTGAACAATCTTGCCATTCCTCTTTCTTAGTGTCTCTTGGCCCTAATTTCATAATACATAATAATAACCAATCCATTAAGACTATGAAAAACCATTAACCATTTTAACTCTTAAACTTGTTCCTCTTTAACCTTAATTTTCACTTTCTTTTCCATAGCCTTTATGATTGAACCCAAGTATTCTCTATTAATTGATGATATTTTTAGGGTTTTTGTTGTTTTTTTGGCTCTTTTTGGTATTATTTATGCTTAATTGAGGTTGAGAGTCTTCGTTTTGAATTAGTGTCGTTTAGGGCTAAAATTGTCATAATTAGTTATTAATTATATTCAATTAATTTCTAGGACAATTGATACTTCAAACTATTGCTTTTCATTGCAGGATACTCAAAAAAGTTAGAGCCAAGATTAAAGACTAAGATATTACAACACATAAGATCAAGAGTATCAACACTAGAAGCCTTCACCATGGTGAAGCAAATCCTTCGCCGCGGCGCAACATTGGAATCTCACCTGAGACCTCTCGATCAAAGTTCACCATGACAAAGTCACAAGATCAAGAGAAGTACCTCTCAAGAATGGTTCTCCATGGGGAAGTCATTCCTTTACCGTGACAAGACCTTCGAATTAGTAACCTAGATCCAACCCTTTTTGGAAAATTAACCTACCTGCTCGTGGAAACCGACCCATTCCTCCCCTTTACCTAATTAGAAACCCTATTTTCATGCATATACTTCATTCTATTTAGACATAAGCTCCATCTATCATCCTCTCTCACTTTCTCTCATCAAATCCTAATCTCCTCCATTTTCTACTATCAAACCTCCATCACGTGTAGCTCAGATTCATTCCCAGTTGTAATGCTTCATAGCTGAATATGTGGCTAGGCGTTTCTTTTACTCTTGAAGGTGGATTAGTGGCTTGAGTTTAAGGACCTTAGAAAGGGAGTAGCTTAATCTGTGGTTTAGCTATGTATTTATGAATTCCCAAGTCTAGGGTTTGTAAATTATAGCTGAGCTGTTTGATTGTAGTTGTAATCAATTTTGGATATTCATTATGTGTAGTTTGGATTGGTTAATGTAAAACTCTGTGCTTCAATATATGTACTTACATATATGTCTCTTTGTAATCCTCTTGATTCCTGGTTATCTTGTATGGTTATGTCTTGATATTGAGCTGATTTTGGGTTACATTAGGCTAATTGCATTGGCGAATCCTAATACACACATAAAGTATACTTAATAGGATCTTATGAAATGGGGTGCCATTGCTTAAGATCCTAGACTTAAAGAGTACTTTAAGGTTTTCCCTTTAGAACTTGGTGATTTTTACTCCCACTAAAATTAATTTTGAACTATGATAGCCAAAGTTCACTTTTAAGAGGTTTGATCATTATTTTAACACTTGCTTTTAATCATTTCATTTTAAATTTCCCAAAATCCAAAAATATATTTACCTTTTAATTCAGTTTAATTCATAGTTTCAAATGAAAAACCCCTTTTTTCACAATTAGTTTGCATTTCATGGCATATGGTTAACTTAGGCCCATTCATTTAAGGCTCTAGTTAAGTGTATGACCTGGGATTGCACCCTATAGTGCAATCCTTGGATAATTTTTGAATTTAACCTCCAACGGCATAACGAAATACTAAAATCACTTTAAAATCATTCTTTTGGTTATTTCTCACTCAATTTGTCGTGAGGAATCCAAATATGAGCTTGGATTTATCAAAATCCAACTCCTTCCCTTTGAATTCTAATTGGTTGAACAATATGCACATAGGGTCTGAGATTTTCATTTTCAATTCTAATGCTTCCAAATTTGTTTTCTCACCTTTACCCTACACAATTTTTCATTTTAAATACATTGGAAGTATCAAAATCATCAAAATTCAATCCTAGCCCCAAGAACCAGTTCTGGCCAAAATCTAACTTAAGTTCCATAATCATGAAATTCAACCAATTTGTACATGAAACCACTTGATTCTTGTTCCTTTCAAGCCTTTAAACATTATTCTAACATCAATTTCATCTTCCCCTACACTTAGAAATTTTGTCCAGCATACCCCACAAGGTTTGCAAGCTCCTAAAAACCATTAAAATTCATAACCAAGGTCAACAATAATAAGAGTAGTGAAAACTATATCAAAAACCATAAATATATCTTGTTTTAGAGCTTGATCTTGCTTAGGATCACTTGGTCTTTCCCTTCCTTTCTTCTTTCTCTCTCTAGAATTAATTTTGCAAGATTTTCCACATAGTTTCCCCTAGGCTTAGGATGAAATAAGGGGAAGAGAGGGGTATTTATAGAAAACAAGATTAAATCTTAGCCCTTGATCTTATAAATAGGTGGCTTAATTTTAACCATTCATTTTGCCTCTTTCTCTTATGGTGGCAAGTGTCCTCATGACATCATGCTTACCTCTTCTTGTTTACATCATGCTTATATTATCAACCCACATGTCTTTTATCCGATCGTACATGTGTCTTGCATCTAACCGTACATATATCTCTTGCATGTCCCTTCATCATTTTGTCATTAAAATATGGAGGAAATTAATAGGAAATTTGTGCAAAATGCAGCCCTTAGGTTTTCCTCCACCCATCTTACCGTTCTTCCCTTATTCTTCTATTAAAATAATTAATATTTATTTTAAAGTAAACTTGACCAAATTCTTTCTACCAGTCCACAACTCTGAGAATCTGTCTCTAGGTACCAATAATGTTTATTCATCACAGGAAATTTCTTTAATTTTTCTTAAGTCAAAAGTCAACCTCTAGACAGTTTACTTTGACTTTTTCCAGATGGCGTATAAATAGGCTTTAAATTCTATTAAAGCCAACATCTTCACTTTCTGGGGATGGAATTATTTTTAAAACCTGTGATAATTTCTCAAGTATTTTTCTCCCATTTTTGTCCAATTATCTAAGGCCTCCTTATATTTTAAATAATTCAATTTATGCTAATATGTAAAATTAGTCAAGATCCAGGGAATTCGACAAATTCCTTCTAGGGGTATTTTCATTAGTTTTAGCCTTATACGGGTCTCTGGATTATTCCTATCTTTTGAAATTTTTTTCAAGTATTCAGGGCTACTTTCTATCACTACCTCCTTTCGACTTGAAACTTTTCAAAGTTGCTTTTTAGGTCCTTGCTTAGGTTTAGCCTTAAGAATCCTCTTACTGAGGTTCTTAGCACAATCTTTAGCCCTTAATTACCCCAACTCCTTATACTGGATCCCCAAACTTTGTCACACCTTCTTTATTAGCGTATTATACATCAGTTAGAACCATTACAACCCATTTCTCATAGCTCAAAGATGAAAAATTTCAAGTTCAAAATTTTTCATTTTTGTATTGTCCGTACACTGTTCACAACATTTTAGGTTAACTTCAAAAATTTATAACTACATGTAGAAAAATCAAAACTAAGTGGTTCCAATTTTTATGTGAAGCTTAATATACGTTCTATAAGGAAAAAATACCTACTAGACTCATATCCATCTAAAACAGAGCTAGAAAATTCGACTAGTTGCACTGTTCATTTGGTTAATTTTCAAATTTTTAGTATTTTTACCTAACTTTGGAAGAGCATAACTCTTAGCACAAAACTAAAATTTTAATGATCTACCACTTATTTTAAAGCTAAAAATGAGCTCTATAAGACTGCCAAATTTCATATCTAAATTCATCCATCTGCTCATTATCTTATGTGGCATAAATTTGCCCTTGTTTTAAGCAACTTTATCCCCTAATCACCTTTTTCTTGAATTTCTTTTCACCTTCCCAAATGCCAATTCAATTGAGTATTCCATGACCCATAATTGCAGCATTCAAACACATTACATAAATATGGACATGACATAATATCATTCATAATCCATTACAATATTGTCATGAAGTTGTCAACATATATTATATAACATCAAATAACATTACATAATTCACAATATTCCTTCAACCCAACACCAATTCCTTTCCTTTTTCCATGGATGAGCCACTCCCTAATGAGACATAAATTAACATAGGAGGAATGAGATTTCATAGAAATCTTAGTAGCAATTGAATTATAATTGTCATGTATATCAAGCAAGTTATAATGTGACATGCTTTAGAACTTCAAAACATTCTCAGGTCACACAAAATCATGCTTTGCATTATAACAAAAGAGAAACAACAACACTTTTACATTAACATATTTCTATGCATCTGGCCAAAACACAACCCAATATCATTAAACCAATAATAATCACAACACAAGTTCCTCAATCAAAGCAATTAACATAATCACAATAAACAAGCAAGCTAAACATTCAAATTATAATTCAATGCTACCTTTCACACTTGAACAATTCAGTCTCCTTGATGTAACTTGACTCTCTTTGCTTTCTCCTCACAAAACTTATTGTTTCAAGCATGAATATAAACTACCTTAACAACTTAAACACACACTTTAACTTCAACCTACAAACTTTCCCCTTTTCCTTTGATTTTTAACAATATTATTCCTCCTTTGGAATCAATGATCTCTGGGCTCAATCCTACATAGTTTTTCATGAGGAATTCAAAAATCTAATTAGATTTATAAATTTTAAACTCCTTCCTTATCAACTCACATTGGCGAATAGGGGTATATGACTTTCCAAAAATTCTATTCTTAATTCTAAAGATTTTAAATACTTCCCTTTAGTATATCCCTACATAAAAACACATTTTAAACCTATTGGAATCATTAAATCATAGCAAAACAAACCTATTGGAATCATTAAATCATAGCAAAACAAATTGCTGAACTGAGTTCTCCCTTTGGTTGAATTGAACAACACAAACCCTAACTTGGTTTTCTTCCAAAAACTACTCCATACAT
The DNA here is from genome assembly GCF_004799145.2 of Neltuma alba. NCBI lineage: Eukaryota > Viridiplantae > Streptophyta > Magnoliopsida > Fabales > Fabaceae > Neltuma > Neltuma alba. The sequence goes on from NW_021632975.1 coordinate 28,993, forward strand.
CACTTAAATAAGCTTATTCCGCATGATATTTAAGGTTTCTATTCTTTCCTAATGCATGAATATTCAAACCAAAAATGGATAGCATTTCATTTAATATTTCATGCCAAAAACCTAACCAAAACTAGCTTAGATCTTAGGGATAACAAGGCTTAAACATACCTTGATGATTCCTTAATGAAAGCTAGCTAATTTCTTGTCCAAACTCCTTCAAAATTTTGGTCTAAAGGTCTAGTTTTCAATTGAGCAGAACTTTCCCTTACATTTTCCAATTTCCTACCATTTTCTTGTACTTTAGGGGTATTTATAGACAAAAATTTTCTGCCATTCCCCCTCCATTTGGATGACCAAGCTGCCACCTAAGTGGGTTATTTAGCAGCCATCAAGTGCAAGATGGGTTCAGATTTTTCCAAGTGTACAATTGCCAGAATTTTCCAACATTTATCCACAAAAAGTGGGTTTTATTTAATTAAAATAGTAGGGTCCAGAAGATGCATGGAATTAGACCTTAATTAGGCCTAATGTAGGTCCCACAAATGGTTTAGGATGGCCCAAAAAGATGTCCTATAAACTAAAAAACAATCCTAATCTATTCCACTGCAAGACATGGATGGAGTGATTTGAGTTTTACTGCATTGCTTACACTTTTGCAAGACATGCTTCCAGAGAAAAATAAACTTCCTACCAAAACATTTGAGGCTAAGCAAATTCTTTGCTTTACTGGGATAGGTTATGAAAAGATTCATGCATGTCTAATGACTGCATTTTATTTTGAAATCAGTATGCATTATTGGAGAAGTGCCCTACATGTAATGCATCACGATATGGGAAGAAAGGCAAAAATCCTTTGAAGGTCCCTTGGAAGGCAAAAATCCTTTGAAGGTCCCTTGGTATTTTCCCATTATTCCAAGATTTCGACGCATGTACAGTAATGCAAAAAATTGCTAAGCAGTTAACATGGCATACAAATAAGAGGATTGAAGACATGAAGCTTAGGCACCCTGCAGATTCTCCACAATGAAAAAAAAATTGACTATAAGTACCCAAACTTCAGGGAAGAAGACAGGAACTTACAACTTGCATTGGCAACTGATGGAATTAATCCTCACAGTGTTTAAAGTAGTACTCATAGCACATGGCCTGTGATATTGATGATATATAACCTTCCGCCATGTTTAATCATAAAATGTAAGTTTATGATGCTATCCATGTTAATTTTAGGGCCGAGACAGTCTCGGAATGATATAGATATATACTTGACTCCTTTGATTGATGACCTAAAGTTGATGTGGGAGACTGGGGTGAATGTGTATGATAGGTATAGTGAGGAAAGTTTTAATTTAAGAGCCATGTTGTTTGGCACAATTAATGATTTTCCTGCTTATGGTAATCTATCTAGATACAGTATCAAAGGATATTATGCATGCCCTATATGTGCAGATAATACTCATTCAATGCGATTAGATCATTGTAAGAAAAATGTCTATATGGGACATCATAGATTCTTACTTGTAAAACATCATTGAAGGAAGTGGAAAAAGGCTTTTAATGGGGACTCAGAAGAAAGTAGTCCACCAAAGATGTTGACTGGTGAGCAGGTTTTTGAGAAGGTGAAAGACTTGGATAGAAATTTTGGCAAGTATTTTGCAAAATATGTTGCCACAACTAGTTGGAAGAAAAAGTCAATTTTCTTTGAACTTCCATATTGGAATTTTTTGCATGTGAGACATTTTCTTGATGTGATGCATATAGAAAAAAATATTTGTGATAGTTTAATTGGCACATTGCTCAATATGCAAGGAAAAAGTAAGGATAGTGTCAATGCGAGGTTGGATTTGGTTACCTTGGAATAAGAGAAGAGTTAGCAACGGTTGAGAGCGGATACCATACTTATTTACCTCTTGCAGCTTACACGCTTTTAAGGAAGGTAAAAAAGCCTTTTGTGAGTTTCTATACGGAATTAAAGTTCCAGAAGGCTACTCCTCAAATGTAAAGAACCTTCTATCAGTGAAAGAGTTAAAGTTAAAGAACCTTAAGTATCATTATTGTCATGTGCTCATACAGAATTTCTTACCAGTTGGTATATGGTCTATTTTACCCAAAAAATTGCAAAGCACTATCACTAAACTTTGCATGTTCTTCAAGTTGATTTACAGTAAAGTAGTTGATTCAACAAAGTTGCGTGACCTACAAAGGCAAATTATTTGTACTTTGTGTGAACTTGAAATGTATTTTTCACCTTCATTTTTTGACATTATAGTTCATCTAACTGTGCACTTAGTCAAAGAGGTTCAAATGTGTGGCCCAATTTATTTGAGATAGATGTAACCAATTAAGCATTTTATGAAAGTTTTAAAAGGGTATCTCAAAAATAGATATCGACCAAAGGGTTGTATTGCAGAACGGTATATGGTTGAGGAAGCAAGTGACTTATGTACTGATTATCTTTCTAATATTGAATATGTAGGGATCTCGAAGTCTTATCATGATGGGCAGAGATCAGCGAAAGGAACAAGTGGGAGTCATGTGATGTTTGAATGGGAGCAAGCTCACTTATATATATTGCATAATATTGATGAGGTTGAACCATTTGTTGAAGAACACAAGAATATTCTTCAAGGTATGTTTGGTGGTAGAAATGAAAATTTGATAACAAAAGAACACAATCGACATTTTGCCAATTGGTTGAAAAGACACATCATTGATGAGTTGGACAAGAATCCTAATTCAGTTTCTAAAAAATTGATATAGTTATCAAAAGGACCCTGCTTTCATGTATTATCTTACACTGGTTATGTAATCAACGGGTACACATTCTGCACACAAGACCAGGATGAACATAGCACAATACAAAATAGTGGTGTAATACTTGTTGCTGGGTCATAGCATATATCCAGTGCTAAAGACATAAACCCTGTCTATGCACAAATGTCATACTTTGGTGTCATTGAACACATATGGGAGTTAGATTACTCGATGTTTAGGATCCCTGTTTTCAGATGCAAGTGGGTTAATAACAACAATGGATTACGGATAGATGAGTTAGGGTTTATTCAGGTGGACCTTTCCAAAGTTGGGTATAAAGATGATCCTTTCATTTTAGCCTCTCAAGCAAAACAAGTGTTTTTCATTCCAGATCCTACTAAGAAGAATTGGTTCATTGTACTTCTGTCAAACAAAAATCATAAAAAAGATGGTACTGAAGAGAATGAATACATGAATATAGATGAGGATGAATCAGAAAATGAGGATGATCCTATGTTTGAGACATTAGGATTAGAAGATTTTGATGTTGATGAAGATAAAGATGCGAGTGAACCCTTACATGTTAGACATAACCATAAAGAGGGAAATTGGGTCAATGTATCAATTCAATGTACTAGAAGATTCAAGAGAAAACAATTTTAAATCAAACAAGAAAGAGAAAAAGAACATGAGTTTGTTAAATTTATTTGTACATTTCATTTTATTTTTAAATTATTTTACTTACTTTTCTCAACTCTCTCATTATTGACTAATGTTTTCTTTGCTTCAATTATTTTGTAGGAAAATGGATTCTCCACCTGAAGATGATGTCAATATTCCTAAAGAGAATGAGGATAATGTCTCACTTCCTTTACATATTGAAAGAGAGAGATATGAGCATGATGTAGCCTGTGGTAGGACTATTATGGCTAAGTTGATCATGTTGAGAAATAAAGGAATCAAGTCACCAATTGAGTGGAATTACAAGGGGCAACCAATTAGAGTCAATCATAGCAAATTGACTA
>NW_021632976.1:0-24796 GCF_004799145.2 Neltuma alba
ATATTGTGCTAAACTATTGACCTACAAAACAAAGATCAGGTGAGAACCATGTGGTCAAATGATGAATTCTACTACTTTGAGGATTTAGTAAATAGCCATTTGGATCCTTTAGATGGATACATAGATCAGTAAGGTAAAAGAAAAGGAAAGTTATGCTTCTTGAAAAATTAATGGTTGGAGTGTGAATAAGATGGTTCATAGGGTAACTTATGCAGCTTTTGGGGGAGGAGATCTTGAATAAATCATACAGTAAAAAGATTGTGTATAAGTTTGTCTTGTGATAACTGCTTTAGTTGAATTGCTGAAAACCAAAGAAGTTCGCTCATGAGTGTATGAAGTAATTACATTAAATATAATGATAAAGATCCTGATTTCATTTAGCTGAAAAACTTTGAATTTTTTGAATTTTTACTGTATAAATCTTTATGGAGGTTGTTGCTTCTGTAATATGTTGTGTGAAAATATGGCTATGACTGTGTAGTGTGTACAGAGACAAACTTGACAGTAAAAATTAAATGGAAGAAAAGGTATGTGTCAAAGAATAATGTTGCTGAAAGCTATATTGATCTTTTTAGCGTTTTAATAGATACCTTTTTAAATGAAATTTCTAAACCTGCTTTAAATTAACCTAAACGCATCCTGTTCAATGGTTTTACATAGATCCAGTGATCAAAGTGCAGTCAAGGAAAAAAAACAAAAGAAGGAAGAAAAATTGGCTTGAAAATGTTAGATTTGGGTCTCTGACATGACAAGTTCAGTAGTAAGCAATGATAATCTTTCTGCTCTACCAAAAGGTGCCTTTTCAACTCAAAGCTCTACACCTAATTTGGCAATACATCCAGATGAGCACTCTCTGGATTCTGTAATGAGGCAATCTCAGGTTGAAAATGTATCAATAGAGAAGAGTGAGCATGAAAATGCCTTAGATAAATCTCAGATCATGACAAGTGTAGAAGTAAGCTTGAGAAAGGAAAGAAGAAGAAAGAAGAGGCGTGAGAAAGGACATGATGCTATTGAAAGCAATGATCATCTTTCTGCTGTAGTAAAAGATGCGTTTTCAACTGAAACCTCTACAGCGGCTGCGCCTCCAACACATCTAGATGAGCACTCTTTGGATTCTGTGATGAGGCAAGCTCAGGTTGAAAATGCATCAAAAGAGAAGAATGTGCTTGAAAATTCCTTGGATAAATCTCAGATCATGTCTGGCAAAGAAGAAGCTTGAAAAAAAGAAGAAAAAAGGAAGAGGCAAGAGAAAGGAATGATGCTACTAAAAGCAATGATAATCTTTCTACTGTACTGAAAGATGCCTTATCAACTGAAACATCTAAAGCTGCGCTGGCTGTGCCTCCAACACATTCTGATGAACACTCTCTGGATTCTGTAACAAGGAAAGCTCATGTTGAAAATGCATCAAAAGACCAGAATGTGCTTGAAAATTACTTGGATAAGTCTCAGATCATGTCTGGCAAAGAAGTAAGCTTGAAAAAAAGAAGAAAAAGGAAGAGGCAAGAGAAAGGAAATGATGCTACTAAAAGCAACGATAATCTTTCTGCTGTACTGAAAGACGCCTTATCAACTGAAACATCTAAAGCTGCACTGGCTGTGCCTCCAACACATTCTGATGAACACTCTCTGCATTCTGTAACGAGAAATCTCAGGTTGAAAATGCATCAAAAGACCAGAATGTGCTTGAAAATTACTTGGATAAGTCTCAGATCATGTCTGGCAAAGAAGTAAGCTTGAAAAAAAGAAGAAAAAGGAAGAGGCAAGAGAAAGGACATGATGCTACTAAAAGCAATGATAATCTTTCTGCTGTACTGAAAGATGCCTTATCAACTGAAACATCTAAAGCTGCGCTGGCTGTGCCGCCAACACATTCTGATGAACACTCTCTGGATTCTGTAACCAGGAAAGCTCAGGTTGAAAATGCATCAAAAGACCAGAATGTGCTTGAAAATTACTTGGATAAATCTCAGATCATGTCTGGCAAAGAAGTAAGCTTGAAAAAGAGAAGAAAAGGGAAGAGGCAAGAGAAAGGACATGATGCTACTAAAGCAATGATAATCTTTCTGCTGCACTGGACAATGCCTTATCAACTGAAACATCTAAAGCTGCTTTGGCTTTGCCTCCAACACATTCTGATGAACACTCTCTGGATTCTGCAATGAGGAGAGCTCAGGTTGAAAATGTATCAAAAGACAAGAATGTGCTTGAAAATTCCTCAGATAAATCTCAGATCATGTTAGGCACAGAAGTAAGATTGAAAAAGAGAGAAGGAAGAAAGAAGAGGAAAGAGAAAGGACATGATGCTACTAAAAGGAATGGTAATCTTTCTGCTGTACCAAAAGATGCCTTTTCAATTGAAACCTCTCTGCTGCTTTGGCTGGGCCTCCAACACATCTAGATGAACACTCTCTGGATTCTGGTGAGGCAATCTCAGGTTGAAAATGCATCTAATGAGAAGAATGTGCTTGAAAATGCATCAGATAAATCTCAGATCGCGACAAGTGTAGCAGTGGGCTCAAGAAACAAAAGAAACGGGAGAAGAGACGAGGGAAAGGATATGATGCCAGTGAAAGCAATGTTAATAAAGCTGCTGTTCCAAAAGACACCTTATCAGTTAACACTTCTGCGGCTGCTATGGATCTGCCACCTCTACATTCAGTTCAATACCCAATGAGTCCTGTAATGAGACTGTCTCGGGAAGCCAATGAAGAGGTACAGAATATAATTGGAAAGGCCACAGATGGACCTACAACTGTGGCCAATGAAAAAGTAAGTTTAAGAAAGAAAAATAAAAAGAGGAAGAGGAGAAAGACTGGATGTAATGATATTGGATGTGTTATCAATCATTTTGAAGTTCCAAAAGATACATTTGCTCCGGATCTAGTAATGAGTCAATGTCAGGAAGAAAACCAAGGAAAGGATCAAAATATGGTTGAAAAGGCTACAGATGGATCTCTGGCTATGCCAAATGCGGAAGTGAACCCAAGAAAGAAAAATAAAAGGATGGGAAAAAGGAGGAAGACGAGACATGATTCTTTACAAAGCAATGTCAATCTTTCTGGTGTTTCAAAAGGTACCATTTCAACTCAAACTTCTGCTTTGTTTATGCTTTCACCTTGACCTTTTTGTTTCTTGTCCATGGAGGTGGTAACGAGACAATCTCTGGAAGTAAATAGAGGAAATGAACAATGAATGCTTGACGAGGATAGCATTAACCAGTAATGGGTAGCATAACCTTGAGATGAAAATTTAGCAACCATGGCCAGTTGTGGCAAATTCCAGGCATTTTGAGAAGGTTAGGAAAATCGAGTACAGTGCGGGCTATAAAGTATAGCAGTTTCACTCTAATATTGTAGATTGTTCTGTTAAAAAGATCAAACTAATGAAGAAACATATTCATCCAGTACTTTAGAGTCATAGAAATTTTGGAGCCCTGTGCAAAGGAGCTAGAGTCAATACCTATCTTGGTAGTGTAGTGCTTACTCAAGCCCTGTTCACTATAACCTGGAACCAATAATGGAGGATGGTAATAGGGATAATTCACATCGATTTTGTGGTGAATAGTTGACAGTTGACTCAGGAATTGTTGAAAACAAAAGTTTCAGATTATCAAGTTCCCTTTAATCCTTGAGCTTCGTTAGAGGAAAATAATGTTAACAGAAAATAGGTATGAGCAATGATTTTTCCTGAAGTTTAATTTGATGACTAAAAACGGTGGAAAGTTGGATTGTTTTTGGGTTACAAGTTGTGTATGTCTTCTGCAGGTGACATTTCTCATTCAACAGTAGTCAGTAAGCATGGTCATTCTAAGGTATCGCATTCTTCACTGGGTAGAGCCATATCAAGCTACCCAAAAAAGAAGCTTCTTGTACTTGATCTTAATGGGCTGCTTGCTGACTTTGTCCTTGGTGTTCCTGAGGGTTACAAACCTGACAAAAAGATACATAACAAATCAGGTCATAATCATCAAATATCTAGTCTCCTCACATTTTTGGCCTTCATGTCTATCTACGTCTTCCTTTGATTGACTGTTTTGTTGCTTGCTTTCTGCAGTTTTCAAGAGGCCTTTTTGTGATGATTTTTTGCAGTTCTGTTTTGACAAATTTCATGTCGGTATTTGGTCATCAAGAAAACGGTATCTATCAATCCATGAATGAATTTGTCTTATTACTTTAATTTTAATTGTTTATTCTATGTAATTTTAAGAGGCAATGGTACATGCGAGTCAGTGACTTGTATTATTTGGAAGCAGATGAGTTTGTAAACAACGAAATGTTTAGTGGTTTCAAGTAGTTAGGGAGTATCCATGTGATTTGCCATTCCGCTCACAGTTTATAAACAGAAGTGAGCATTGTACTTGCAAGTGGTTGTTGATTTCAGTGCTTTCATATCTGTTCCATCTCTTCTCTTTTCTCTGGTTAACTTTCACCTGGCAGTTTTGCACTTATGGTTAGAATTTCAGCAGTATTTTTCACTTTACTAGTTGGTGCATGCTTTGCCTTGACACTTGCATATAATTGCTTGCAGGCAGAACGTTGATGCTGCAATCAAAATTCTTGTGGGGGTTTCAGCATCCAAACTGCTTTTTGCCTGGGTAAAATATTCTCTATTTTCGAGCAGCAGATTTATGGTCAGATTGATCAGTTAATCAAATTGTAGAGAAGTTTACTCAATATATTCCCAGGACGCATCTCAATCACGTATTTGTAATTGATGCGTATTTTACTTTTTTTACTTTAATGGTGTTTTGTTGATCCAGAGAGTTGTTTACTTTCTTACTAAGATTTTTGTTTGTCTCTGATGCTGCGAATGATGGCAAATTTTCCTCATGAACGTATATACTTCCTCCTGATCCTCCTTTGTCAAATATTTTCAACTGAACTTGTTAGTGTGCATTTTTACTTTTGCAGTTTGATGACTTTTTTTCCTTTTATTTTTATGGGAAAAAAGTACTATACTATTAAATAGATTGAATAGCTCAACTATAAACTAGAACATATTAGAAGAATATAAAACACATCAACTATTGCTTCAGACCTTGACCCAAAAGGAAAAGGCAGAACAAGACTCTTGATTTGCAGTCGGCTCTATTGTGCATTTCTCTTATTTGTTTGTTTGCATTTATATGTGAATGTCTGGATGCTGTTCTGATTGATTTTTACGTATCTAATTTTTCTCAGATCTTTGCTACTATAACGTATTATACTTGTGCAGCCAAGCTGAGTTGTTTGTATATTATTTTGTGGAGCAGTTGCCATTTAGTTAAATGTTCCTTCTATTACTACAAAATAGAAGCAAGCTGGTAATTGTGGTTGTAACTCTATATTCATTCAAGCTGCAGCAATTTCAATTTGGGCTAAATAGGTATTTGTTGAACATTTTAAAAATTAACGATTGTATGGTCAAATAAATCTTGTTGAGATGCAACTCCTTTTGTGTGCTTAGATGAGATCCACCTGATTAAATTTGGTTATCGGTGGGAATTATTCACTTCTAGATGGATTTTAAGCCTGCTGAGTCATGTTATGATTGGTTTTTGTAGGATCAACGTCAATGTACTGTGACAAAATTTCGGACCATCGAGGACAAGAACAAGCCCCTTATGTTGAAGGAACTGAGGAAGTTGTGGGAAAAGGGCAGGTCCGATCTTCCATGGAAGAAGGGAGAGTTCAACGAGAAAAATACTTTGTTGTTGGATGACTCCCCTTACAAAGCGATCCGGAATCCAGTAAGCTGCTCTTGGATTTCCTTCCGTAAAATAAGACTTCAATTTTTTGAATCATATTGTTTCTTCTGCAAATGTGTTTCTTCCTACTTATGCAAATTATATTCAGATGCACACAGCAATATTTCCTTATTCTTACCGGTTCAGCGACAACAATGACACATCATTAGGTGAGACAGACCTCTTTAATCCTCTCCCTGTTCAAATTATTAGCTCATGTTGAGGGATTGTTATTGCCGTATAAAAGTTCTTTTCTAAATAATAATTGCTTTAAACATCATTGATATGTGGCTAAGATTATTTATGTTGTCTCACTGATTATCATCTCGGAATCATCTGTCTTGTTCCCGGCCAACCATTGTGACCTGCAATTCCTGATAACTTGGATGATCTTTTCTGTTAATTGCTTTTTGAGGACACGTTAAACTAACCCTTCGCATTCTTGCCGAGTCTTCTCTTTTATATTTTCAAGTTTCTCCAGTTTGAAAGTACTTGGAACAGCAAGTTTTCCTTGGACATGATGAAGAAAAATATTAACCAATTTTCTTTCCTTCTCTCTCTTTCCGTTATTTTTTTGGGATTCCTTCCATTCTCGTTTCCTCTGGATTTTCGAAGTTCAAACATATTTTCACCTATTCCATTTCTGTTATTGCAGGACCTGGAGGTGATCTTCGTGTTTATCTTGAAGGATTGGCTATGGCTGAGAATGTTCAGGAGTACGTGGCTTCTCATCCATTTGGTCAACCACCCATAACAGAATCAAATCCACACTGGAATTTTTATTGTTTAGTTAGAGATCAAGGCTTAGTCGCAAGAAAAAGAAACAGAAAGAGGAGATCGACATAATCGCCGTCGGCTTTGTTGTCTGTAACGCCATCCATTGAATTTTGATTTTAATATTCTTTTGTCATAATTTTTTTGGGGGTATAATCATCTCATATTCATACTATCGGTTTAGATGTGAGCTTTGCCAAGTCTAATTGGGGAAAATTTTGCTAACAGGATTTTTTCCCCCATCCTCAATGTTCAAACCTGGGCCAAGATATAATTTTCGTTCGAGTATTTGATTGCGATGTATTTTCAACATTAGAAGGTCTCATCATATATTGTTTCCTCTCTCGTTGCTTAGTTTTGTAGTGTCCTCTATGTCATTGCAACTGTGTTTTAACCTTGTTAAAAACTATGTTAATATGAAGATTAAAGTTGGACTTTGAAGAGTCAGTTCAAATGTGAATAACACAACATAATAACCCACTGCTATTGAAAGGCTACACTCTGGTATTGTCATTGATACTTCATCTACAGAGGGAGTCACTGATTTGCATTATCCTTCATTGTGAATCAAGTCAATGTTGAGAAGTAAATAATCTGAAAAGGTGCACATAAATGAACAAGTCTAATGTCCCCACTGAAGCAGACACAATTCGATCCTGGTGAAGAAGTCATGTATTGGGGTCATGAGGCCCCTGGAAAAAGAACATGCTGGTCTGAGTTGGCAATGTGCTAATCCTTCTAAATCCATGGCATGTGCTGGTGGTTGTGTTGCTGGAATGCTGCAACAACCGCCTCAACATTTCAAACAGATATTCTTGAATCTCAAGATTCCCACCCTCAAAAGTAAATGAAATCCTCCTCCTCTTTTATCTTAATGAGTACTAGATTTCAAGCTCAAATTTTAAGAATTGACTACAACTCAAGTTGGTGGTTTGACTCATGATCAAGTCTGAGTCAATCATTTGAGTACCTAATCTCCTCATAACTCCTGAGCTTTCAAAGTCGAAATATTAGATTTCAAATTTTACCGTCTTCCCCTGTTATGCAAATTACCCTTCTTCTATACCGTCATCCATTGCTCAAATCTGGCCCAAAAATTGGGGGGGGGGGGAATTGAGGTCAAGTTTAACGAAACGATTATCTTCTCACTCACTCACGCTCGCGCGCGCACTCTCACAATTAAGATGGTTTGTTGAGCTTTGATTGTTGGTGAAAATGTGGGTATGGCGCTGTGTGTGGATCACAGACTGATAGACTAATAAAACTTGAAGTAAAGCCGTAAAAGGGCATTATTTTATGTCAGTATATATCATTTTCATCGTCACTGTCACCATCTTCAAGCAGATGCAGATGGTTGGTAGTGACAGTTAAGCCATTCTGTAACTCAACTACCATTTCATTTCTTCAGCAGAAATGGCATGTGCTTCTCTGTGTTTTCATTTCCACCTACTGAAGCAGCATCTTCTTCTTCTTCTTCTTCTTCATTTTCCTCACGCTTTGGGCCCACCCCTTATTCTGCTTTAATTTTCTACCAAAAAGCTAGAAAACAGTCTCCATTATATACATTTGTTGTTGGGGTTTGTCTGCAAGTGAAATCGAATATGCATGATTATGTGTGGTTACTTTAATCGACCCCCCACATGTTTCACTTCAAAATAACTTGAGACTTTATAACACCAACTAAAAAAGTACTCAACAGATTAGGAAATGCTTAAGATAGAAACAAGAGAAAGGAATAATGGTCCCAAGTCTGAGGCAGGGTGCACATACTGATAATATTATGATCCAAGAACAGAGAAGATCAGAAAAAGGTAATGAAAATCGAAATTGAAGTGGACTTAACTAACTGTAGAAATAAAAATAATAATAATAAAGTTTGATGTGACCTAAGCCAAGCCAAGTGTGAAATAAAAAGGTATAATAGCTTGTTCTCTGAACAAAAGGATGAATATCAACTTGGCATGTGCTTGGTGGATTTCAGGTTGATTGAGGATAACGTAGGTAGCAGCCATATCAAATCCCACCCATATAATATGACCATATATATGGTCAGATTATGAGCAGTGGGTACGGCTTTAATTTTATCCTACTTTTGTTAAATCTCATAATTCGTTAATTTGCTTGAAAATACTACTTGCATTGCCTCGTGGTCCTACCTTATTCTCCTTTCAATGCGGTTTCAAGCTGTACGTGAATATGACTTTATTCAAACTTCATTTTCAGTGCAAGTGTTGCCCATTATAGATTCCTGTGTGTGTGTGTGTGTGTATACCGTCCATACATGTATATATATATAGGGCATACAAATGAAATTGCAAATTCTCTCAGCTTGCTCTATTATATACTCCTTTGATCCTATTTATAAGATACTTTCAGTATATTTCATACAAACCAAGAAAAACCTTGAAATGCATTAACTCTCCATTAAAATATAACAATTTTTCAACTTTACCTATATTTAATATATATACCTTTTAAAAAAGATAACTACCTTCACTATAATAAATAAAGGACAAAATAATACATTTACACTGAAAATTTAATAAAGTGACTTATAAATAGGATAAAAAAATCTTCTTTCTTTACCTTATAGATAGGACCAGAAGAGTACATATGTGAAATTCCTAGTAGAAGCAAAATCAGTGAAGTAAACACAAAATACAGATATTGAAGTGTTTGTCTTGATACTATTAATGCTTTGGGGGCCTTCACCCTGCCAATGGTATAAAACCAGCATGTCGTTTTCCAATTAAAGTCATTGGTGTAGATGTGTTTCAACTTTTTGATTCTGTCAAATATTTTAGAGTTCCGTGTGACATTTGATTTCTCTCATTTTGACTTGTGTCTCACTTATTTTCATTGCCCCAAGACTTGTTCTGTCTTAGCTGATGAATCAATTCATGTTATTGACAAGAAGATTTGTGTGAGGATGACTCAACTTCTTGATATAATGAAAACAAGTAGTTATAATTGTGAGGATAAAATACTAATTATAAAAAATACATACCTTGAATAAAATAAATTAAATATGAGTTTTTTTTCCTCAAAATTAATTTTTTAATCCCTCAATTATAATTTTTAGGGTTAATATCATTTCTAATTCTTAAAATTTGATCTTATTTTGATTTTAGTCACTGAAATTTAAAATCAGTAGTATGAGTCTAAGAAAATTGATTTTATTCTGATTTGCCTAAAAGAATTTTATTCTTAGAACAGTGCTTTTTAGTCCCAAAACCTTATTTCAATTTTCATACATAAATTTTATGTGCTGAAGTCAAAATGAGATCAAATTTCAAGAAAAAACTCTAATTTTCATCATCAATATATTTAATGTGATGTAATGATTAATTGATTATACGTACCTCTTAAAATTAAAAAAGAGGGCCATGGCCCCTTGAATGCGCCTCCTACAGTGGGATGCTAATCATCACAGCAGATCCAACCTCCCAACCAACCTGATTAACTAAAAGTGGTGGGCCACTCTATTTACTCTTTCTTCATTCTTTTTTAATTTTTCTTTTTTCACTTTTGTGCTTGACCTGAAATGATTGGGTGGTTTATATATCTCAAACGTAAAAAAATAAAATTTAAAGATGATGGCGAAACAAAGGCAGGGTAGAAAACAAATAAAAAAAATATATAATTAGAATAATGGGAAAATGACAATAAAATACCACCTGAATTCCAAAAAGACAAATAAGGGACCTGAATAAGCAAAATGACAAATAGGGCACTGGGTACCAATTTGGAATATAGATTTTCGGCCAAAAGACCGAATTGCCCTGATTGTCTCTGAACATTGAGCAGTGTATTCATGCGATAGAGAAAGGGAGAAACTGATTTCCTTCTACGAAACTAAATCCAAGTTCCTGCAGTCACCAAAAAGGATTTTTAGAAATCACGTTGCCGTCGTCGTAGGAGTAGATTGCCATCGCTGAATTTGGTTACCATCGCTAAAATACATTGCCCTGTCTGAAATAACTTGTACCCCTGAAATTGTCGTCGTCGAAGAGGTCGCTGAAGTATTTGAATTATTCATGAGTGAGTAGAAGTTGATGGCGGGATTTGGATTATTCATTTTTGTGGCTGTTTCATGGTGAAATAGGAACAAGATTATTGTATTTGAGGGTTCATATTCAGTATTTGGTGAATGATGAAGTAGAAATCAGAAAATAGTCGCAAGCAATTACGTAATGTAATTGCTGTCATATGTTTGCTGGTTTTTGGTAAATCCCATTCCGTGAATGGTAAATCCCATTCCATGAATGGTAAATTTTAATATACATGTAATTAATTATGAAACTTAATAGTTCAATATTTATTGTGATGTACTTCAGGTGCACGTTCACTGAATGATTTATTTATGCTTACAAGTTGCTCTTCCGGTGAAAACAGGTTTACAAAACCCATTGAAGAAGTGGTCACTTTCACTATAAAAGTTGTAAATCCCATTATGTGTTTTGTAAAATTCAGCGTGAAATTTTATTGGTGGTGAAAAGTAAGTTACTCATCCCCCGAAAATATATTGCAAAATCTATTAACAAAGCGGTCACTTTTATCACAAAAGTTGTAAATCCCAGCATATGTTTTATAAAATTCAACATGAAATTTTATTGGTTTTTAGAAACAAGTTACCTATCTCCTGAAAACAAGTTACAAAAGCCATTTAAGAAGTAGTCATTTTCACTATAAAAGTTGTAAATCTCACTGTGTGTTTTGTAAAATTCAATGTGAAATTTTATTGATTTTCAGAAACAAGTTGCTCATCCCCTAAAAAGAGGTTGCAAAACCCATTTAAGAAGTGATTATTTTCACTAAGAAAGTTGTAAATCTCACTACATGTTTTGTAAAATTCAACATATAATTTTATTGGTTTTTATAAACAAGTTGCCAATCCCTTGAAAACATGTTGCAAAACCCATTGAAGAAGTGATCATTTTCATAATGAAAGTTGTAAATCTCACTATGTGTTTTGTCAAATTCAGCGTGAAATTTTATTGATTTTTAGAAACAAGTTGCTCATCCCCTGAAAAGAAGTTGCAAAATTCATTTAAGAAGTGATAATTTTCACTACAAAAGTTGTAAATATTACTCTATGTTTTGTAAAATTCAGCATAGAATTTTATTGGTTTTTAGAAACAAGTTGTCAATCCCTTGAAAACATGTTACAAAACCCATTGAAGAAGTGATCATTTTCACTACGAAAGTTGTAAATCTCACTATGTGTTTTGTCAAATTTAGTATAAAATTTTATTAGTTTTTAGAAACAAGCTGCCCATCTCCTGAAAACAAGTTACAAAACCCATTGAATAAGTGGTCATTTTTACTACGGAAGTTGTAAATCCCACTATACGTTTTGTCAAATTTAGCGTGAAATTTTATTAGTTTTTACAAACAAGTTATTTATCTCCTGAAAACAGGTTGCAAAACCCATTAACAAAGTAGTCACTTTCACTACAAAAGTTGTAAATCACAATATGTATTTTGTAAAATTCATAATTAACTACATGTATAGTAAAATTTACCATTCACATAGTGGGATTTACCATTCACGTAGTGGGATTTACCAAAAACCAGCAGGCATATGACAGCAGTTACGTAACGTAATTGCTTGTCATTGTTTTCTGATTTCCACTTCATCTTCCCCGCAGGTTCACTCCCTCTCTCACTACAAATCCTCTTTCCCACAACCAAAACCCACCAAATCAACAATCTCTACAGAATGGTGATGCGAAGGAGTAAGATAATAGCATTTCCAACATTCTTCTTTCCTTCTTCCCGCATTTCATCACCGTCGGTCTTCCTCTCTCCTTTCTCTCACTGCGTCGCTTTCTTCCTCTCTCCTTTCTCTCACTTTCAGACAGGGCATTTTGGTCTTTTGGCCAAAAATCTGAATTCCAGATTGGTACCCAGTCCCCTATATGTCATTTTGCTTATTCAGGTCCCTTATTTGTCTTTTTGGAATTCAGGTGGTATTTTATTGTCATTTTCCCTAGAATAATTTTATTTTAAAAATAAAAGAATTTAGGGTATAAACTATACGATTCAGCCGCGCAGAATAAATGAATAATTCAGCCGATGTGCTGCGCAGTGACACCAAAACATTTTCTCGTTTAAATAAATAAATAAAAATAGTGGAGGACCAGGGCAGGCTTTCTTTGTTTTCATCAAGGAACAAAAAACCAGACCGAAAATTAAACCGGTCGAGACAGTGGGTTAAGGGTTACTGGTCAGACCGGGGTCAGACTGGGATCAGACCGGTCATATTAAAATAATATAACTAAAATAATATAATTCAATTTCACCATATATCGTATGTATCAATGCGCATGGTCTGGAATTTTCAAATCAAAAAATTACCCTCATAAAGATCAAATTCTCTTCAAAACCATAAAATTCACCTTTCACCATAGGATATCATAGACACAATAATTTTTATATCCAGAATCAATTCAATTCAATCCAATGAAACAAAATCTATATTATTTCATCAAAAAAAGAAAAATCATCAACGACTTTCGCTTCCTACTTCAAGTGTTCAGAGATCAAAATATAATTTTCACGTCCTGACTCCTCCCTTCCCAAACCGCTCGACAGCCAGAGAGAAGGAAGGAACAAAGGCACCTCTTTAATTCAAAAAACACAATCTACCTGAAAGGGAACAGTTTCTAGCTTACCCAAAACTCAACGCACCGAAGGGTGAAAAGATAATGTCGACTGGGATTTGAGGGAGTCCTACGACTTTTGATTCTGCTTCTGCCTTCTATGAACTGCGAATGCGAGGGGCGAGAGTCTTCCGAGTTCAGAGCCTTAGACTTCTGGTTCTACCTTCTGCAATGGGAGTGGCGAAGGCGAAGCAGGAGGTGGTGATCGGTGAGGTTGAGGGAGACTCAGGCTTGTGACGACTGGTGGCGAAGGTGAAGCAGGGAGCGACCGAACAAGGAGCTCTGCCGTAGATCGTGCCGTCAGTGATGCTAGGGAGCAGGGATTTTGGAGGAGGCGATCGTGATTTTGGTTTGAGGGAGGGAGGATAACCGCGCGAGCAGAGGGGAGTCAGGGGTGGCCGGGAGGAAAGAACCAGTCGTCGTTTTTATTTTAGGGGATTAGGAGACTCGACTGGACAGACACCACTGGACCAGGCAAGCCGAAAGGAAAGAACCGAAACTGAAGTAGTTTTTTTTTTTAAAAATAAAACGGCGTCGTTTTGAGCGGTCTGGCTGGCCAAAAAAATAAACCGGGCAACCCACTGAACCGGGTTGCCCGGTTTAACACCGGGTTTTTCCGGTTAAACCGGTTTTTCACCGGTTCGTTAGACCACTGGTCCAATAATTAAACTAGACCAGACTACAGACCGGTTTACCGGTTTTCCGGTTGAACCGACATGTCCGGTCCGGTTTTTTTTCCTTGGTTTTCATTCTGTCCAGATTTTTTTTTTTGGAAAAAGTTAAATTGTTGATTTGGCGGCAACTTTTTGTTTTTTGGGTCAATATTTAGTGCCATCTTTACTTCAAATCCACTCTTGGATTAATATTTGAACCTCCCTTTTTTTGTTTCAGAGCTTTTAGAAAAGCAAAGCATAAAATAAAAGCAGGTCCGAGTCCCGACCAGTATTTTTATTTTTTGATAACATCTTTCTTATTTAAAGAATAACAATCAAATAATTTCTTCTATGCGTCAGCTCTGTGAGCATCAAATTTCTTTGACTTCAGATTTCTTGCTGAGAATAAGGGAATCTTATGTTTTTTCATACATTTTATGGGACTGCTGAATTTATTTATTTATTTATTTTCTATGGAAATCTATCTCTTCAGGTCATTTTATCTCATTTTATAATTTTAAATGAGAGCTGTGGCCTCGCATCAGACCTAAATTATTTAAATGGCTCGTGTGTGTGTGTGTTGTATGTATATTTGGATGAAGATTGAAGACTCCATTAATATAAGCAAGTGAGATGAACATGCCAGTCATTCGGTTGCAGAAGCAGAACTTAAATAGAGTGATGAAGGAACATGAAAGAGCTTTTATGTACACATACATGATGAGTGAATTTTGAATATCCAGAAAAGAATGATCACACATAACAAGTTCAAGTTTATTAATCATGATGCAGCTACCCAATGTGAATATATAGTCAAATATTCCCTCTCATGATTTAATTTACACTGCATCTGATTTTTAATGTAAGATTTTCTTAACTAATTTGAATAATTTAAGAAAATTAATTAATTCAGCTTTTGTTTGTTAAAAAAAATTATTTACATTGGTTTCTTGAAAATGTCTTCTTATCAGGCTTCTTCTAGTGAAAAATGAGAGGT
Organism: Neltuma alba; assembly: GCF_004799145.2. Lineage (NCBI taxonomy): Eukaryota > Viridiplantae > Streptophyta > Magnoliopsida > Fabales > Fabaceae > Neltuma > Neltuma alba. The sequence continues at coordinate 14,821 of NW_021632976.1, forward strand.
TTTACATGTGAGCGCGCGCGTATGTGTGTGTGTCTCTCTCTCTATATATATTAATTATTTTATTTATTTATATTAGTCACTAAGTGGAGGATTAGTTATATTTTTAAGCATTGGTTATCTTTGAAATTTCCACGAATGCATTTAATTATTTCAGGATTTGCTTCTTTTGTTTTTTCAGTTCATGCTTGTGAATACGGACAAATTTTTCTAAAAAGTACATTTACAGATAATGTCAGTAATTTGACTATATTTTTATTTTAGTAAAATGGTTTAGATTTGATTTTAAATATAAGTTTTTAATCCTTATATTTATTATTGTTTTTCTAAACTATCCCTATGTTGCAGATGTTAAATGAGTAGATTCAATGCATAAAGGGCCGGAGCAGGTAGCTCAGGAAGAAGTATTGAGGGGGTGTTTGGGAAACCCAAAACTATGGTTTCAGAAGCACTTTTCCGCAAAACGAGGTAATTTCCTCCACATATTTATTTCGTAATCCGTAAAAGCATTTCTGAAACCATGGTTTGGTTTCTATCCAAACACCCCCTGAATATGACACTACTAGTACTTGTTTTGGCCAAAAAAAAAAAATCCAACACTACTTGCGTACCCTAATTTGGGATCTAATACGTTATCTTTTGTTTTTAAGGTCCTAAAAACTTCATTTCATGTTTATAAACACACACACATATGTAGAAGTCGTGACAAAAAATAAAAAATATAATTTTTATTTTTTAAACTTTCCCCAATTATTAATTTACTTTGTGAATTTCAATTGAAAAGAACTTGGTTTTTACAATTGTCCCACTCATTATAAGTTTTATCATAATTTTTATTTTAATTTTGAACAACTTAATCCTTACAATTCATTAAGCAAGAACAATTCAATTCTTGTTATTCTTAGCTTGATAAATTACAATTAATAATTTAAACAATTAAAAATTGACTAGAGTTTGTGATGCAATTCATCCTTTTGAAGATATAATTGATTACGCTAGATTTTTGTTCCACGGGGATCCATAGGTAAAATTCATACTTAGAAAAGCAACCTCTATTACTGATTATTCAGCTAGATTGTCTTGTGGTCTTGATAATAATTTATGTATCTTCAATCATCATTCACTTCCTTATTAAGTGGCGTCAAATGATGAAGGAAACTAGATGTTGATCTATTTGTTTTTGTTTGTAAGTCCCGTTATGAGTAGATGATATATTGATATTCAATATTAACTCAAAAAAATTTAAAAACTAAAGATTATATTTTCAAAAAAAAAAGAATATAAACATAAACTAAATTTATAAGAGTGAACATATAGATATAGATAGATAGATAGATAAATGATATCAACTTGTGGTTTTTTTTTTTTTAACCAAGGAATTTGGATGGGTTAAAATGAGGAGAATAGTAGTGAGATGGAGTGATGATTAAGGATTCGCCCAGCGAAGAAGAAAGGGAAGGGCATCATTATGCAATTAACCAAATTGTGATTGTGTGTTCGAAAGTTGAAACAACATGGGCATGTCTACGGGGTTGTCTAGTTTAGTTAGGGATGATTACAGAATTTTTGTTTTGTTAGGTGGCCCCCACCCCCACCACATGTGACCTCTGGTCCCACCCTGCTTGTCACCTTCCATTCCTTCCTCTTATTCTTCCTCCTCCTTTGTCTCTCTTCTTCGCTATCGCTTTCTAACGTCATCTCCGATTCTAATTATAAAAGTTAGTTAATTAATTTAAAGAGATTAAAAAAATAAATTAAATTAGTTATTTGTGATAAATAGATATTGTCTTTCCTAAAATATTATTCCTAATCAAGTGTATTGATTAGAACTACTATTATTAGAAAGATTACCTTAAAAAAAATGTATAAATATGAGAGACAAAATATATTAGAATCTTATATTTAGGATCAAAATAAAAGTCAAATAAAATCTTATATTAAGGACTGAAAGTAGTATTTCAACTATGTATAATTGCATCATTACATAATCTACTACTCTCTCTTGCCTTGAAATGCACTGGGGTTAAACAACGCTTAAAAATTAATTTATTTGTTAAAAAATATATGTTGATCGTCCTAAGATACCTATTTAAATTATTTACACGGGAAGCTACTCTCTCTCTCTGTTTTTTTTTTTATTAAGAACCATATATGGATAACTCAACATGCAGAATTTAGAGAGAAAAAATAGAGACACAAGAGAAAGAGTAAATTAAAATACTTCTCTGATCTTAAATATAAGACTCATTTTGTAGTATGAAAATGAGTTTTAGATTCAAAACCGGGAGTATTAAACTAGTATAGCTCTAGTTGCTGTGGTTTGTACGCCTAACAGCTGGATTCAGTTTTTGTCAAATAAGAAAACGCCCAATATAACGATATTTCCTGCTTCATTGGCTGGTTGCTTCCTTGGAGAAGTGGTCAGCATGTTATTATTAACTTAAAACGTGTGTTAGGTTAATTAATAAATGATCCAAGACCCCTAATCATCTCTTCATTATTTGAGCAACCCCGTCTTGCAAGTGCCCGTTATATAATATTCCCAGCCTCACAACCACACATCGCCTTTCCCATCCTCCCAGAGGTTTTCCCTTTTCCCCTTTTTGCGATCACAATGGACATTCCTATATTCAATTTCATCATATGATCATCATTTCCCGCCCAATTAATGTAAATGTCCATTCATGAATAATTGAGTGTACTAGCTACGTTCCTCAATATAAAATCTGGTTGAGAATCATATTTAGTCCTAAATATAATATCTCAATTTATTTTACCTCCCGAATTTATATATTCATTTTCTAAATTATCCTATTGATTATACATATTAAAAGGATCTCCATTTAAAGGTAATCATGATTAAAATGATACTTTAGAATATTCAACCTGTATTTGTCATAAATAATTAATTCAACAAACTTTTTTAATATATTTGAGTCAGAAAACTAGTTTTTATATCAAGAACCGGAGCTAATATGCACAAACGGACTCTTACATTTTTCTTTATAATATTTTTCATGCCCACCGTGTTATTAATTATTTCTCTTTGGCCACTCACTCTATAATAGTACTACCTCCGGTTCTAATTATAAGACCCAGTTGACTAATTTGAGGAGATTAAGGAAGTAAGTTAAGTTAGTTATTTGTAACAAATAAGTGTTGCCATTCCTAAAATATCATTGCTAATTAAGTGTGTTGGTTAGAACTATAATTATTAGAAGGACTATCTTGGGAAAAAATGCATAAATATGAGAGACAAAATGGATTGGGGTCTTATAATTAGGACCAAACTAAAAGTCAAACGGGGTCTTATATTAAGGACCGGAGGTAATATAATTTAAGGAATGGTAACTTATTTCAGGCTCTTTAGAAATGCATGGGGCTAGCTAGTTCTCTTAAGGATACTGTGCCTTAACGTTACTATATATATTTTTTGAACGAAGACGACTCATACTCTAATAGAGCTTCACATTATGCCTAAATTAATACAGTAATTTTTATTTTTTTTGAAGTATCCTAACGCAACCAAACCAGAAGAAGCTCCTCTCACCATGTAAATTAGAAACAAAAAAGAGAGTAAAAATTTAAAAGAACTGCATGCGGGTGCCAGATTAGAGGTCTGTGAGTTAAGGTCAAGAAATGTAATTTTGCGTAAAATTATGACTTTTTCTATAACTCGATTTAGTCTTAATTCTTTGCCCTCCCTACTTAAACCCACTCACACCCACGTTCCTCATCCTCCGTCTCTCTCTTCTGACAAGATCACATGCAGATGTAGACATATCCAGACCCACAAATGCTCATCCCACATGGATTCGCGATATTGAGAACTCACCCCCACATTTCTCACCCTCTTCCTCCTTCCCTTCTCTCCCTTAACATAATTTTTTTTTAATTGTTATTGTTATAAACAAGCCAGCTCTCCCCAGACTGGCTACGCATTTTGATGTTGATAATAATAATAATAATTCTGCCTTCCATTTGTTCTCGAACCAGAACTCCCAGACAATTCTTCTTGGATCTGCAAACATTCGCTTAGCGTCTCTGCATTGGTACTGTTAACTTCTGTTCCTCCTTTTTTTCCCTTTTCCTCTCCTTCTTTCTGCTTCTCCATGGGGTATTGGGCCCCCGCCCTTTTTTCTGGTGCCTCGTTTTGTGGTTATTGTCATTTAAGGTATTGTCTGGTTCGTTTTGCGAAACCCATTAATGTTTCCCTTCAAACTGTGATGGGAATTGATTTAGCTTTCGGTGATACATTATTGTAATTACTGAGATTGGGTGAATCTTTTGGGAGAGCTGAAAAGGGAATGTTCAGTTGTCGCTGGAAAATTTCGAGGTTACAGTTCGTTTGGCAAATATACTCTTTGTTTTTTGTTTTCTTTTTGGTCTTTGGTTTTGTTCTTACAGTGTTCAGAAATGAGGAGTCAACTCTGCTTTCTTCTGTTTATCAGGGTTCAGAAACTAGGAGTCGTGGCCTCGACCGAAAAATTTGAGGGGGAAGGAAGAGGAAAGGAGACTCATTTATTTACCTTTAAGAAGGCTGGATTTAATTTCTGGATGGTGGTGATCTCCATGAGCTGTTTAAAGTTACGCATTCAATTTTGTGTAAATGGAGTCAAAATCCTATCTCAGAAGGGTCTTACTGTGCTGTATGGGTAGACTTGACAGTAAATGATAAATCTATCACGGAGTGGGGGGTAATTCTTTGGGTAGTTGAGGAGGGTTGAGTATATTTAATAACAGGTGGGTATGGCTGCAAAACTCCTGCACTCTTTAGCAGATGACAACCCTGATTTACAGAAGCAGATAGGATGCATGTCCGGGATTTTGCAACTTTTTGATCGGCATCATATTCTTACTGCCCGACAGATTAACCAGAAGAGGCTTCCTCCTGCTAATCGTCCAAGTATGCCCCACCTAATTCAGTTGTTTATTTTTTTTTTTTTCTTTTTTTTTTCCTTCGTAAGTCTCGGAATGATGATCATTTGAGCTGTGTTAACCTGCTCATGGCACTGATTTGGGACATTGAGGTTAACCTGCTGCATTTCCAAATTTATTGCAAACAACAGATTTTTTTTCTTTTCCCCAAGGGCTTAGATTTTTAGATCTTCGATCTCTTTCCTGTCTCTTCCAAACTTAGGTTTTCCTCGAAATCTTCTGAATTTTCTTTGCTTTCAAAGGAGAGTGCAGCATGTAGGTATATGATGAAAGATTATTCAGCAATGATCACGTTTGAATTTAATTTTGAGACTTTGGGTTGGAGAAGATGTGAACTTCTCTATGAATTGGTCAGCTTATAGTGTTTTTTTTTTTGCCAACCTTATACCGCACCATCTAGTGTTGGTTCTTGCTCTTATGCTTCAGACAAGTGCATCACTGTTTTCACAACTCATGCTTCTCTAATTATAGGTGGAAACTCTCACTTTGCTAACGGCATCCTGGAAAAAGATTCTAGTAGTGCAAGGCAGCAGCAAATAACATCTGTACGTATTTTCCTCCCTTATCTTTGATGGACTAGCTATTATTTTACAGTTCAACTAGATAAGTTGTCCTGTGCACTGCATACAGTTTGAGTAATGAGTTGCATTGATCATAACTTGTAAATAGTGTGGATTGTTATAGGTTTTTTTTTGTTTTTTTTGTTTTGTTGGTATAACTCAAAAAGTATCCTCAAGCCACTTTAGGCTTGAGACTAATCTTTATCAGGTTGGGAGTGTTAAGGTTAAAATCCTCCCAACAAGTGTGTTTCTTGGGATTTGAACTTGTGTTTTCCTCCTTACAGGGGTAAGACCACTTATTATCATCTTAACCAACAGCTTTTTGGTGGATTGTTATAGATTTTATAACATATAATTGAAAAAATTTGGATAAGGCTCTTAACTGAGGCATGGACCTTTTTTAAAATTATTTGCATGTGCCAAAAACCAGTGATTTATTACCCACAGCTCGTGAATCAATTTGACTACTATCTAAATGTTAAAGGCTTGAGAATTTTGAAACATCAATATCTTCCTCAGATCATCTTAAGCATTCAAAATCTAGAAACTTTCTTGTTCTGGATGCATCTTTCTTCTCGTTTTGGGCATGCTTCTTACTATCTGGAACAAACACAAGAATTTGCTCTGAACTGAACCCATGCAACTTGTAGAATTTATTGCAGGATGTGAGCCCAAACAAGGGCTTTGGTGAGAAACAAAGGATATCCACAGAGTCATCAAGAGTCTCTTTCTCGTCTTCATGTTCATCATCCCTGTCCTCTCTGGATTGCAGAGCTCAAATGGAGGGTTCCTTTGATCGCATTATTTATCCTGAAACTCCTTCAAGGGAACCAGTTATGAACCAAACAACTGTCTCTCCCCATTTAGGAATGCAATCCCTTGACCTGAGGGATGTGGTGAAGGATTCTATGTATAGGGAGGCCAGAGGACTACCGATGAAGAAGGCTACTGCTGAAGAAGAAGCTGTCTTTCATGCTGTGAAGCACAGGGACTCCCCGAGACCACTTCACCTGTCCAAATCTGCTGATGGATCTTGTGGAGTTGGAATTGATGGGAAGCAAAGTGTGCCTGTTGATGTAAAAGAGTCTCTCAGAGTTCTTGCTAAACTTAGAGAAGCACCATGGTATTATGGTGAAGCCAGAGAGATTCCAAGATCATCAAGTGAAGTAAAAGATGGACACTGGCATTTGATCTCAAGGGATGCTCCTCGGTTTTCTTATGATGGAAGAGAAATAAGTCGTCTATCTTTTGAATCAAGGGATACGATCAAAGGCCCACCAAAGCTAAAAGAGCTGCCTAGACTTTCACTGGACAGTAGGGAAGGCTCATGGTGCACTTACAGTGCTGATTCAAAACCCAATCTCCTATCAAGGAGCCTTGGAAGTGGCAACTCCACCTCGGATGATAAAATGGGTAGTTTACCACAGTCAACCCAGAGGCGACCTCCTAGTGTTGTAGCAAAATTGATGGGCTTAGAAGCATTGCCTGATTCCTATATGGCTGCTGATACTCCATTGAATTTGGGCGGAAATTTCTCAGCTCAACATGATACTCAGTTTCCAAAATCATCAAAAAATGGACTGATCAAGCCTCTGAAAGTTTTTAATTCCCCAAGAAGCTCATTGAAAGACCCAACCTCACCACGACGAAAGAACCCTGATTTAGTTATGAAACCTATTTCAAGTTCGAGATTTCCAATTGAACCGGCACCTTGGAAGCAGCAGGATGGAAATCAGAGCTCTCAGAAATCAAGTTTGAAGGCCATGAAAGCTCCAACAAGAACACCAGATTCATTTCCTTCAGTTTATAGTGAGATTGAGAAGAGATTGAAGGATCTTGAGTTCAAACAATCTGGAAGGGACCTCCGAGCACTCAAACAGATACTGGAAGCAATGCAAGCAAAGGGATTGTTAGAGACCAGAGAAGAAGAACAAGCTGTGGATGATGAAAGTCAAAGAGACAATGGAACAAATACTGTGAGTCTGAGTCAAAACTCTAGATCAGTAAGGCAACAAAGCCCACATAGCAATAATTTTCTGTCTTCCTCAAGGAGGGTAGCAGACTCAAGGGCTTGTGAGTCTCCAATTGTGGTCATGAAACCAGCAAGGCTTGTTGATAAAACTGGAATTTCTGCTTCCTCAGTAATTCCTGTTGGCGGACTTTCTAGTTTCCATAAACTTGACAGTGTTGCAAATGAAGATAAGAAAAGAATTTCAGCTTCCAGTCGAATATCAAAAGATCACTCTCCTAAAAACAACCGCAGGGATACTACTGCCAGTTCCAATGATAGGAAAAATGGTAGCGTCAACACTATAAAATCTGCACAATCTCAATCTAGGTCTCAACAAATTTCAAAAGAAAATAGCTTAAGCTCAATAAAGAATTCAGGATCTGTGAGTCCAAGAATGCAACAGAAGAAGCTAGAGTTTGAGAGGCGATCTTGTCCACAAACTCCACCATCAGATTCAAATAAAGCCAGAAGGAAATACAGTAAACAAGCCACAGATTCAGGTTCGCCAGGTGGAAAACTGAGACCAAAATCCCCTTGCTTACAGCAGAGTGATAACCCACTGAGTCTGATAAGAAATGAAACAAGAACATCAAGTTGCCAAAAGGATGAAATATTTGTGGAATCTGATAGTATCACTGTCTCAGACTCAAATATGGATATGGAAGTCAGCAGCAGTTTACAATCTCCTCAAACTAATGATAGCCGGTGCCCCTCCATGAAAACTGTGAAGCAGCCAATTTCTGGATCAACGCAGAAGGTAGATGCTCCTTGATCTTTCTTTTTATTCAAGCTTTATGATTGAATTTATGGTGACAAACACTAATTTGCTACTAAATCTTCCAATTATAAGAACATGTATATTTTTCATTTTTTTATTTTCAGAAATCAATTCCGAGGTTGCACGAGGATGAGTCAGTTGCTGATATTGCAATAAATTCCCAAGAACATCCTAGTCCTGTCTCAGTCCTCGATGGCTCTGTGTACAGAGATGATGAGCCTTCTCCTGTAAGGCAGATTGCTGATACTCCCAAAGGTAGAGTTTCTGTCTTCGACTCAAGTCTAAAGAGATGGGAAATCAAGAGTGAAACCATCCTATTACAATACCTGATAAAGTGCAGTGAAACTGTAGGAAAAATTCTTGTTCAATGAAAATCAGATTGTTATCAAGATGGATAAAAAATTTTTAAACATTAGGAATCTTAATCTCTTTGTTATTAACTGTTGACTGAAGGAATGAATTGAGAATCTTCCTTCTGAGGGACTCAACAAGTTGAGACTATTAGTTACTTGTCCTTGTACCGGCACTTCGAGAACAAAATAATATGTGAATGTCATTTTGGTACATATAAATATGGTGTTACTGAAAAATGCTGTCTTCAAGTCACATACAAAGTGCATATATGTTCAAAATAAATAAAGAAGTACTTAAGATATTCTATGTGGGTACTCTTTTTGAACCAGTTGAGTCACAAGCAAAGTACATGTATGTGAAGAATTTGTTGATGGCAATGATGTTGACCTCTAGGAACTTTCTTTTGATGCATGCATGTAGAAGTAACTGAAGTTGTGACGGGCATGACACCAATGTGTTTTAGCTTCTGTCTGTTTTTTCCTACTTAGCCTGTGCCAAAAAAATTATCTAAAGTAATGACGAAAGAAAGAAATTTGAATAATTGTCAGTTGACCCCAAGAAAAAGAAGAATAATTGTCATCTATGATAGTCTAGAAATGTTATGATGATTTGTTCTGTCTACCCTGTTTCATTGTAATATTAAATGCTACAGCTGATGATGCCCAAGAGTGTGAAGGAAATGAGAATGAAGATTGGTGGAACCCTGCGGATAAATTAGTTTACAGTGCAGGATCTGGAGAGATCAATCGCAAGAAACTGCAGAGCATAGATCATCTTGTTCAGAAGCTTAGGCGGGTGAATTCCAGTCATGATGAATCTAGAAATGATTACATTGCTTCCCTCTGTGAAAATACAAATGCTGACCAAAGATACATATCTGAAATATTATTAGCTTCAGGCCTCCTACTGAGAGATCTGAGCTCTGAGCTGCTGACATTTCAACTTCATCCTTCAGGCCATCCCATTAACCCTGAGTTATTTTTCGTGTTAGAGCAAACCAAGGCAAGTAGTTTCATTCCGAAAGAAGAATGTGGTCCAGGAAAAGTTGCTTGTTCAAAGCTGAATGCAGAGAAATTTCACAGGAAACTCATATTTGATGCTGTGAATGAGATTCTTGGCGTGAAGTTAGCTTTAGTTAGCTCTTCTCCTGAACCTTGGGTGAAGCCTAGCAGGCTTACCAAGAAAAGCCTCGGTGCACAAAAGCTTCTTAAAGAACTGTGCTTTGAGATAGAAAAAATCCAATTCAAGAAGCCTGAAAGCAGTCAAGAACATGAAGACGGTCTCGGAAGGATACTCTCAGAAGATGTTATGCATGGCTCAGAGAGTTGGATAGATTTC
>NW_021632977.1:0-36430 GCF_004799145.2 Neltuma alba
AAATAAAATAATTAATTACAGTCAATGACTAGTTGTCCTAGCAACAAGGTTATACACCACCTTGAATAAGATTTCGGGTTTAAGTCCAACTTTAACATGTGTTGAGTGCGTGTAAAATTGTGAAATTGTACTGGATAAAAAAAATTAATTTCACATAATATTCTGTAAAAAAAAGAAAATAAAATATTTATATTATCTGTTTTTCAAATAAGATTGGGGGGTGTTAATCCTTTTTCTCTGCCACTCTCTCGCTAAAGCTAAGAATCTCAAGTCACATCAGCATATATGCAATTGAAACCGCCGCATTAATATACACCAACACCTCATATTCGAATAAAACTAATTATGCTTTCTGATTCACAACGTAACTCACCAAACATGTAAACCACATTAATCAAAACATTATATTTATCTTTATAATTATGTACTACCTCCGGTCCTTATATAAGATCTTATTTAACTTTTATTTTGATTCTAAATATAAGACCCTAATATATTTTGTTTCTCATATTTATGTATTTTTTTTCACGATAGTCCTTCTAAAAATAATAGTTCTAGTCAATACACTTGATTAGTAAGGATATTTTAGGAAAGACAATATATATTTATTACAAATAACTAACTTAACTTCTTTTTTTAATCTCTTCAAATTAGTCAACTAATTTTTATAAATAGGACCGGAGGTAGTATATAATAAGAACATAGAACTAGCATATTTAGTAGTTTCTTTAATTTCTTCCATTTAATAGAGTCTTACCGTAATTAATTCATGATCATTAAATAAAATACAAAATAGAAAGGGTACATTGATTATACCTGTAACATATTCCTCTATATTCTTTTGTACGTATTTTAGGATAAAATAAGAGTCTAATGACAATATTTTTATAATGAACCCAAGGGAATAGTCACTAAAAATTAACGAGCAATACACCATATATATGTAAAATCGTGAAACAAAAGTACAAGCCTGCTCGGTTGGCAGGTTTATATTTGTATCCCACTTTTAAAAATTCACGAGTTGTTGTCAGCATGCGCTTCGTACGGGCCTATGCTTTTGTTTAATTGACCCTTTTTTATTTTGTTTTGTTTTTTTTTTTAAAGTGGTCTTCGTCCTAATTAAATATCAGTTTACAGCAGGCCATGTGTTCTCTCGTAAACACAAATTGTTTGTTTGTTTCTTGGTTCCTGACAGACCTTTTAAATGCATAGAACCGTAAATAGTAACTCAAAATTTTATTATTATCTCGCTCCTAAATATAAAAATTAATTAAAAATCAGATTTAATTTTAAATATAAAATTTAAATTCATTTTATTATCTAAATTTATAATTTAATTTATTTTTAAAGTATTATCATTGATTACATATATTGAGAAATTTTTATCTAGAGGTAGTTACAATTAAAATGAGTATCTTAACAAAATCAATTCATATTTATTACAAATAACTAATTTGATTAATTTTTTTAATCTATACAAATTAGTTAAATAGTTCTTATATTAAGAATTAGAGATAATAATAAACAAAAGCTAAGTAAAGAAATATATTGCACAATAATGCTTGCATTTAACTCAAATCTTGGGAGGTGCGTGGGAATTCTCATAATCACTTAAAAAAAGTGTTTTCATGCAAATTAAGACAAAACTCTTCTCATATATTTATCTCAAACTTCGTAAAATCACTTCTGAAAAATTATTCCAAATACTCCCTAAACTATTTCCACCAACCACCTTTCATATACTCTTTCTTAGAAATCTTGCTATTGTTTACTACTATTTTATGGATTATTCTTTTCTTACAAATCTTGCTATGTATGTGGAACATGCTTCATGTCTAGATACATTATGAACCTTGTTTTTTTTATTAAGGTTTAATAAATGGGTTGGATGTTATGATCTCACGAAAGTGAGGATAGACCTTATAATAAGATATTTACATATTAACTACCCACAAAGTTCTCATAACACAAATGTATTTTCTTTTTCTTTTTCTTTTTTTTTTTTTTTAACAATCAAAGTATCATTAAGCCACTTTAGATTTGAAACTATTCTCTATTAGATCAAAAGCATTAAGGTTAAAATCCTCCCAACAAATGTGTTTTTGAAAATTTTGAACTTGTGTTCTTCTCCTCATGGGATGAAACTGCTTATCATCTCAACCAACAACTTATTTGTAACACAAATGGATCTTTAATTCATGTAAACTAAGAGGATATTGGCTTGGGGTGGGGGAGGGGGAGGCTAAACGGACAAACATAAAATGCATCCAGAATGTCATTATTAGGGGAAAAAACGAAGAAAGTTGGATAAATTAAATATCCTGCCCAAATGTAAAGTGAAGACAAGTGATGATTTCTAGGCCCAAATCACAATATGGGCTAGACAAAATGTGGGCCTCAATCCATTTAAGCCCACTACATTCTAACAGTCTTGATAAGAAAAGAAGCTCGCTAAGATTTATGCTTGATTTTTTAGTTTTTTTTTTTCCGGTCCAAATAAATGTTAGTTTGAATACAAACTTTTCCTTTAATGCAAGAGTGGTTAAATTAAAAGGATGCTTTACGTTTTGGCTCCGGCAAATAAAAATACTGGCTAATGACGATGATGACTAGAAATGCTTTCCCGTACGTTATATAGATTATGAGTTGGATTTAATCTTTATAATTTGAGGCTTATAAATAATGTAACCGGCCAATAAGTTGAATATTTTATAATCAATTAATATTGATAATAAAAATGATAATAAAATATTTCCATCGGAAAAATAATACTACATCCGTCCTTAATATAAAATTTAATTGATTAATTTAAATACGTTAAAAAAATTATTTAAGTTAATTATTTATAATAAATAGATGTTGTATTTCTTAAAACGTTATTGCTAATTATGTATATTAGTTAGAACTATTAGTTTAATGAAACATGTAATATATGTAACTATTACTAAGATTAACCTGAAAAAATAAATAAAAATAAAAGACAAAATGAATTCGATTTTATATTTAAAATCAAATTAAATATAAACTAATTTTTATATTAAAAATTAAAGGAACGAAGTAATACAAATTGGGCCTCTCAAAAGCATACAATACTTTCCCCTTGAGTTCTCAGTGGCCCAGAATTTAAACTTGGAATACGCAGTCCATGAACAAAACTCTGATCCAAAGATCGCATTCGTAATTTGAGCCTTTACAAATCATTCTGGGCTCCGTAGAAAATGTATCAACTGGATATCTCTTACATTAACCAACGGACTGGCTGGTCAAAAGAAGAAAAAACGCCAACAGGAGGAGTTAGTCATCTTGTAATAAAAACAATGTTAACTAATACCATTACCATCAGAATAATGCATTACTCAGATCAATTAAAAATATGTCAAAATAAAAATAAGTCATTTGGGAACCGAAGAAATAATTTTTAAAGGATTAAAATTATTATATGCGTGTAACAATATGAGAACAGAAAGTTATGGGAAAATTAAAAAAAAAACTCTTAAATTTCAAAATTCTAAATCAAAAATTACTATAAAAATGTGTTGTCATTTGCTTTTCAAGTATAATCAATTGTTATTAAAGTATAGTAAATAAGAATGATTTAAAATTTTAAAATTCAAGAGGAATTTTTTTGAAAATTTAATTAATTAGGAAAAAGCAGAATGATTGAACAAATGAGAATGAAGAAGAGTGCACTGGTGCGTGTTGGAAGCGGCATATGGAATAGACTGTTACTGACCATTACTTAACTAGGAAGCATTTTCTGAATTACAACTAATATTTTTAGAGAACTAAAAGTAGACTTTTAAAATGAAAGGCTGTATTAAAACGATACGAGGACTACTGACAAACTGTTAGTCGATATAATAAGTGATCTCATTAGGAAATAACACAAGTTCAAATCTCAAAAAGTATATTCATTGAGAGGGTTTTAATTTTAATGTTCGTAACGTGAAAGAGATTAATTGTAAACCTAAAATGATTTGAAGATATTCTAAGTTTGAAAAAACACAAGGACCGAAGTATCAACTAACTATGAATGGTTTGATTAGGAAAATCAAAACGATAGAAAATGAAAATAGCGCTTGGCTGTAGAGTGTAGGGTGTAGGGTGGTTGATAGGGGCAGTTTGTGATGATTACTTAACCTGGAAGGATCTTAAATATAAGCATTACGCTATTTCGCAAGGAAGTATTACTTGAAAAACAATGAAATCTTCCCCAGTTCATTAACCAGGATTTGAGTCTCATATATGCTATGCCACATATAAATGAGATAGGGACAAAAATATTCATAAAATAAGGTGTGATTTCGCCCGTCAGTTCTAAAAAGCAAAAAAAAAAAAGGCAAAAATCTCCTTTCTAAAACAAAGGCATATGTTGTCAAATGTTGGCTATGAATGTTGAAAACACAGAAATTTTATTTGGGGTGAATCATATATGAGGAAGTTGATGTGTTCAAATCTATCCTGACTAATGAAAACTCTAAGCACAATTTTACTTGTCACAGTTCATAACCAACAAAACACACTTCAATTTAGAACTCAGTAATTCCTGACTCACTTTAATTTCTTAACCTCTTCCTTTATACATCGACTCATTTGAGAGGCAAAAGAGAAACTCAAGGGAGGGGACGGGACAAACTTGTGACTAGAGAGAGGGTTGGAACTAAATAAAATATCTATGAATTGACCATGTGGCTGTGATGTGTGACAAAATAAACGAGTGCTTAAAGATTTTATGCATTTTCACATCTACATCTGCGGTTAAATAAAATTCCAATATTTCTAATATTCGCAGTCCACATTTGCCAGTGCATGTCTTTGTTCTGGATTGGCAATCTTCGCACTATTTTAAACTAGTGAAATTGCACCGTAACTAAAGATGCCAATTTGTACTGCTTTCCAAGAATTTGAGGCACAATTTTGCACCATACTTAAAGATGCCAACAGCTGTCACAAATTAATATGGGAAAATTTCACTGTAGGACCGCAGAAGACAATTAATATCAAAGAGCCCCCAAAACTTTCTGAAATCTCACTGTAGGACCAAGGGACCAATCTGATATTAATTTTTAGAGTGAGATTACAATAATACCCCTCCCTTTTATTTTATTAAAAAATAAATATTTACCGGAGTTACTGTTCCGGCCATCGGAAGTCGGAGGTCCGGCCACCGGCGCTCAGGTGGCTGCCGTCGGGGTCCGGTCACCGGTGGCCGGAACAGTAACTCCGGCGGGACCTCCGGTGCCCGGAGTTTTTTTGTTTAAAACAAAGTGGCCAAGAGAGGGTTTGAACCCAGGACCCCTTGGCACACCAAAAGACTTGTAACCACCAAGCCAAGCAACCCATTCAATCATAAAATGCAAATAAAACTATATATAACAAAATAAACGCAACAGTCCAAATGTAAGTGAACAAGTGAAATTAGACGATTTACAAGTGGAATTCAGAAATTTACAACAAAAATTAGGCAATTTACAAATAACATAATAGAAGTCATAACCCCAAATGCAAGTGTTTAAGTGCAAATGAGCAAGTGAAATTTGAAGATTTACAATAAAATTTTATGGATTTACAACCCAAATTTGGCAAACACAAGAGAATTCACAACCCAAAATGTAAGTGTTTGAGTGTAAGTGAACAAGTGAAATTAGACGATTTACAAGTGTGATTCAGCAATTTACAACAAAAATTAGACAATTTACAAATAACATAATAGAAGTCATAACCCCAAATGCAAGTGTTTAAGTGCAAATGAGCAAGTGAAATTTAAAGATTTACAATAAAATTTATGGATTTACAACCCAAATTTGGTAAACACAAGAGAATTCACAACCCAAAATGTAAGTGTTTGAGTGTAAGTGAACAAGTGAAATTAGACGATTTACAAGTGGAATTCAACAATTTATAACAAAAATTAGACAATTTACAAATAACATAATGGAACTCACAATCCCAAATACAAGTGTTTAAGTGTAAATGAGCAGATAAAATTTGAAGATTTACAACAAAAGTTTATATATTTGCAAGTGAAATTCAACAATTTTACTTGCTCATTTGCACTTAAACATTTGCATTTGGGGTTATAACTTCTATTATGTTATTTGTAAATTGCCTAATTTTTGTTGTAAATTGCTGAATTCCACTTGTAAATCGTCTAATTTCACTTGTTCACTTACACTCAAACACTTACATTTTGGGTTGTGAATTCTCTTGTGTTAGCCAAATTTGGGTTGTAAATCCATAAAATTTTATTGTAAATCTTTAAATTTCACTTGCTCATTTGCACTTAAATACTTGCATTTTGGGGTTATGACTTCTATTATGTTATTTGTAAATTGTCTAATTTTTGTTGTAAATTGCTGAATCACACTTGTAAATCGTCTAATTTCACTTGTTCACTTACACTCAAACACTTACATTTTGGGTTGTGAATTCTCTTGTGTTTGCCAAATTTGGGTTGTAAATCCATAAAATTTTATTGTAAATCTTTAAATTTCACTTGCTCATTTGCACTTAAACACTTGCATTTGGGGTTATGACTTCTATTATGTTATTTGTAAATTGTCTAATTTTTGTTGTAAATTGCTGAATCACACTTGTAAATCGTCTAATTTCACTTGTTCACTTACACTCAAACACTTACATTTTGGGTTGTGAATTCTCTTGTGTTTGCCAAATTTGGGTTGTAAATCCATAAAATTTTATTGTAAATCTTCAAATTTCACTTGCTCATTTGCACTTAAACACTTGCATTTGGGGTTATGACTTCTATTATGTTATTTGTAAATTGCCTAATTTTTGTTGTAAATTTCTGAATTCCACTTGTAAATCGTCTAATTTCACTTGTTCACTTACATTTGGACTGTTGCGTTTATTTTGTTATATATAGTTTTATTTGCATTTTATAATTGAATGGGTTGCTTGGCTTGGTGGTTACAAGTCTTTTAGTGTGCCAAGGGGTCCTGGGTTCAAACCTTCCCTTGGCCATTTTGTTTTAAACAAAAAAAACTCCGGCCACCGGAGGTCCCGCCGAAGTTACTGTTCTGGCCACCGATGACCGAACCCCGACGGCAGCCACCTGAGCGCCGGTGGCCGGAACAGTAACTCCGGTAAATATTTATTTTTTAATAAAATAAAAAGGGAGGGATATTATTGTAATCTCACTCTAAAAATTAATATCAGATTGGTCCCTTGGTCCTGCAGTGAGGTTTCAGAAAGTTTTGGAGGCTCTTTGAAATTATTTGTCTTCTGCAGTCCTACAGTGAAATTTCTCCAATTAATATTTCCCTAGTATTGTTGCATCTTTACTTTTTTATTATCATTATTTAAGGGCACCAACTGAGAAATGGACGGGGAAAACAATATATATAAAACATAAATGATAATAATGCATACGTATAGTGATATTATCCGTTTATCATGCGTCGCTGTGATGTTACGGAAGGAGTGGTCAAATAATGAACTTAAGGATATACTGTATATCTTAATTGATGTCACTCATTTGAAACAAGGTCTTCAGCAGAAAGCATTAAAGAATGAGAGGTAGAAATTGGTGATTGAGATTGAGAAAAATTATAGAAGAGTGTTTAGTATAGGAGATTGTTTGTTAAATAAGATAATATGTGAGAAGAGTTATATCTCGGTTTCTGTCAAATATGCTTATGAGTGATTTCAAATACTAATCCAAATACAACAGTAAATGGGGTTGAGTAATACTATCTCCTCTCATGATATTTTTTAATCTTACTTGTACGAGTTTACCCAATCCTAAGGTAAAAGTAATCCTTTGTACCAAACATTTTTTTAATAAATTTTTTCAATTTTAATTCCAATTTTTACCCTTAATTTTCAATTAGCAACCTAAAATGTAATATTTATTTATTTTTATCAGCAAAATAGCAGTAGTAAGTGAGAGTAAATAAATCATAACTACTCACGTAACTGCTAAGACCTATGAATATAGAGTAATTTTGGGCATCAGGCCATTTAGTTCTTATTTGTCCCTTTCGCTCCTTTATCATCTCTGTCTCCATTAAATTGCAGTTTCTAAAGTTAAGCCGTCTTTTCCGGCCCTCTGGGTTCTATGCCTTGACGCCAGAACCATCCGAGGAGCTTAGGAAAAACTGTTTCTGCGCTCTCAAATTCATTCGTAAGATCTGTCCGCCAGTGATAAAAAATTCAGAAACTGATCATTTTTAATAATCCAGGAAAACAAAAATAGAACTTTGATATATATATATATCTTTGAACATAATAATAAAAATTACTTAGTTGCTTCTAGTTAGACTAATTCAAACTATATATAGATATTACCAGTCGAGTGGAGAGAACCAGAGAAGATCGCGACTAGCGATGAGGAAGAGCTTTTTCATTGTTTGAATTTGACTTTTTTGATTTGTAACTTTTGGCGATTATGTTCATAACTGAAACCTGAAAGTGGTGAATTAGGTTAAAATTAGATCAAATCACAGTCACGTCACCGCAGACATACACTATAGTCACCAGCCACGACTAGGGACTCTTCCAGTGGAGCCGTTAGATGCAGACACATATTAATATTTTTTTACTCTCAATGAGTTGGATATTTCCATAAATCCATATCTATATTATTACAATACTACTTTACTTTCTGTTCTTAATATATGATATTATTTAATTTTTATTTTATTCTAAATATAAAACATCAATCTATTTTATTTTTTATATTTATTTATTTTTTTAAGATAGTCTTTCTAATAATGATAGTTCTAATTAACAAAATTGATTAGTAAGGATATTTTAGAAAAGACAATACCTATTTATTATGAATAACTAATTTAATATTTTTTTTAACCTGTTCAAATTAGTCAACTAGTTCTTATATTTAGGATCGGAAGGAATATTTCATAATTCAATTCACTGGTCATTCTCGTTCCTACGTTAACATGACGCAGTCCTACGCGGCTGCGCCTTTACATTTTCTTCACAAAATTACATTAAGCATTCTGAGTGATTTGACACGGTTTTGTTTTAATAATTACGAGGGCATATATTGATAAAATTAAGGTTTTTAAACAACAGAAAAATACACATAATTTAAAAAATTGAGACATAATAATAATTTTGCAGTAATCGTAAACTGTGATTTGTATTAAACTTATTTTTCTAAGAAAAAAACTTAAGCACAGAAAACTTATACTTAAGAAAATTTTTCAATCAATTTAAAATAAGTATATCTTTCACCAATTAATTTTTTATGACTAAATTTTGTTATTAATATTTTTAATTTATGTGTGAAATTAAAAGTACTTATTTGGATTTGTTTGGAAATGAGTAAGGTATGCAAGACGAAGTTACACATTTTCAATCTAGTGGAATAATTAATTATTTTCAAAACTATATTTATTCCACTTCAGCAGAGTGAGACACGTAATATAGACAATGATCCCCAGTCGGCGGGGATGAGGCTGAGGTGAACAAATATTCGCGGCAGGCGGCAGGCGGCGGCGCCATCCAGAGACACGGGGGCCTATCGTCCCGCTGGGTTACGCAACCAATGAAAGAATTTGGAAGCCTGACTGATAGGGACAGCGACAGCGTCTCCAGCACGCCGTTTGGGGTGGAAACTTGAAACGCCGCTATATTTCCCGAAAGATAGTCCAGTTCAATAATGATTTATAAAATATAAAATAAATAAATAAAAAGAGTTTTGACTCAATTTATATAGAACATGTTTAATGGAAATTTCTATGGCTATCCAGACACAGTGTCGTTTACGTTTACCCCCAAACGTAAATTAAACGCCATATTTTCGCAGCCAATAATACAATAGTAGTACTACTATATTGTCAATTTCAACGCGTATGTGGATGATGAACAGGATAAATCTGGAAAGGCAAGGGAGTGCGTACAAATATGAATTAATATCCAAACAAACATCAAGCGTCGCTTTCTTTCCTGACCCTACTGCAAATTGAATATTAACAAACATTATTGTTGGACCCGTCTGCTTCGACCTCTCTGGAAAATAATTACTACCTCCGATCCTAATTATAAAACCCAATTAACTTATTTGAGGAGATTAAAGAAGTAAGTTAAGTTAGTTATTTATAATAAATAAGTGTTGTCATTCCTAAAATATCCTTGTTAATTAAGTGTATTGGCTAGAACTATCATTATTAGAAGGATTATTTTGAAAAAAATACATAAATATGAGAGACAAAATAGATTGGGGTCTTATAATTAGGACCAAACAAAAAATCAAATGGGGTCTTATAATAAGGACCATAGAGGTAGTAATTTGATTCAAATTAAAACTCACTTCTGTTATTGTTCAATACGCAAGAATAACGAGTGTTCCCAATTGTAACATTCTGCCATTTTTCCATCTCCTCGTTTGCTTGGTAAGTTTTTTTTTTTTTTTGGATAATTAAAACCAAGCTTAGATTCGGTATATCCAGTGGTACGGTGACTCGCAACGTTATTTATTTGGCTTACGACTGACAAGATGCATAATCTTGCCTTTTATGCCAAAAAGATTGTGTTTCTTCTCCTTTTTTTTTTTAGAATAAACCTTTCAATCTTTATAATTATATGAGAATTAGATAATTAATTTAAGATATTAAAAAATTTGGCTAAAACATATATTTGGTTTTTTAACTTCACCTAAGGTTTCAGTTTGGTCCCTTAACTTTTAAAAGTATATCTTTTAATCCCAAAATTATTAGTTTTAAATAATGATTTTTTATAACAATAATTATTTTAAATATTAAATTTGATATGTTTGCATTTATTAATGTTTTATTAGCATTTAAGAGCTCAATATCATTATTTTTGTTAATAATTTTATGATTAGAGGACTAAAAGTTTACTTTTTAAAGTTAATGGACCAAAATAAAACCTTGTGTAAAATTAAAGGGCTAAAAATATACTTTAGCATAAAAAAATTAGTTAAATTGAAGACCTCTTATATTTATAATTAATAGAAATATTTTGAAAAAAATTATGAATTTAAAAAATAAATTAAATTAAATTATTATATTTAAATCTGACAATATCTTTTTGAACTGATATACTTAAGATGAGAAGTCTGAACTTAATTTTAGTTTGAAAACATATAGTTGAACACAGTAAGTTCAACTTTAATTACACAACCGCATTATTGTCTTATGTCATACAATATGTCGTGTCTGGCTACGGGTCCGTCCTCATAAAACAGGGCTAGGACGCATTGTTGGAAGCTTGGAGCAAACCAAGTCAAGTGGAGTATAATATACGCGCGCACACGCTCTTAATACAAAAAATTAAATAACTAATTTATAAAAATTAAAAAAAATTAATTAACTTAAATATTTATAATAAATGAGTCTTATCTTTTTTAAAATATTCTGGTTTATCATATGTATTATAATGACAATATTTCAGGCTAAAGTATATATTTTGTTTTTTAACTCTATATAAGGTTTTAATTTGGTCCATTAACTTTAAAAAGTATACTTTTAGTCATTTAATCTCAAAATTATTAGTTTTAAATGAGGATTTTTTTGTAACAATCATAGTTATTTTAAAAATTAAACTTAATATTATAGCATTTAGTAATATTTTATTAATATTTAAGAGCTTAATATCATTATTTTTTATTAATGGTTTTAGGGTTAGAGAACTAAAAATTTATTTTATAAAGTTAAGGGACCAAAATGAAAACTTATGCGAAGTTAAAAAACCAAAAATATACTTTAGCCCCATATTTTGATATGTGTAATCATTATGAGAATTATTTTTTAAAAAATAATTAAACATAAAAGACAAAGTAGATTTGATCGTGTATTTAGATTAAATTAAATCTTTAACTAACTTTTATATCTATCATCAGAGGTATCGTGTGTGAAGGTATATACTATGTTCCTAATCATTTGACTACTTAGGACATAAGATCGCTCATTTTTCCTTCCTTTCAAATTGAAAAACCAAAATGCAGGTATGCAGATGAGAACAAGAAGAAAACGCAAACACATGGGCTGGCTAAAATAATTTGGGGCATGGTTGGTAGGTAGTTCGGTCAAGACAGTTTTTTAACAATTTCATTTCGGATTTTTTTCAAAATAAATTATATGAAAATGTACGAAATTGGTAATTTGGCCACCTTATTTGAAAAATGGTTTAGAATGTGCATTTTTTTAAGTATCTTATTTCTCTTATTCAATGTGATGATATATATATATATATATTAATCGGGTATGACACACGAATTGACTCCCTTGACTTTTTATAATTTTTGAATATCTGTTCATAAAATAACAACGGATATTGAGCACAGTCAAAATTGCCTTTGATGAAAAATGGTTTAGAATTTTTCTTTCAAGGTGATTAAAGGATTTGACTCTTGGATTAAAAAAGCCCCAGCTTCTGTGCTTACATATTGACAAATTTTAAGTAAGAAATAATAGTCACTCATTTAGATGGATTAGTCATTTGCTAGTCAATTATTACTCTTCCAGTCCTTAATATAAGACTTATTTAACTAATTTAATTAGATTAAAGAAGTTAGGTAAGTTGGTTAATTATAAAAAATATGATATGTTTTTTTTCTAAAACATCATAATCATCTTTCTTAATATTCTTTCTCTTTTTTTTATTTAATTATGGTTGAGGGAGTATCAATAAAGGTAATTTAGGAAAAACTGATAAATATGAAAAATAGATCTTATATTTATGACATAAATCAACTCAACAATTAGGTCTTATATTAAAAATTGGAGGAGTATTATTTATTATACTGTCCTTGTCATTTAACTTGTAATTGAATCAGTGGGTACTTGTGAAAATAGTGGCCACTCAGTTAATTGTTCCTATATATCATTTGTGATTAAACTTGTGATTGAACCGAACAGCATTTGTGAAAATAGGGATCACTTATTCAAATAATTGCACGATCATTTGCTAATTCAATTAGATGCTATTCGCTATGCTATTCTAATTATTCATGAGTACGTTTTTCACTATATTGCTTGTGTTCTTCCTAGAGTACAAGATTCAACTTAACTAGGAATGATACACATTGATGTGGCATCTTACAGTAAGATTTCTTAAATGGCGTTTTTTTTTGTGGGTTAGAAGTTGATCATTTTTCTTGATTTATAGGCTCCAAGGCTTAAAACCTATTATCTCCGATTTTAATTATAAGATTTTATTTATAATCTATAAACGAGGTCTTATAATTAGAACCAGAAGTAGTATTATATTTCATCGGTTCTTCTTAGGGAAAATCACCTAACGGGTCCATATGACAAGCATTTGCAAAGTAAAACTAATAAAACATTCCATAAAAAAATGAAGGGAAAAAGCAATCGTTAGCTTTCAATGTATAGCATCTCTTTGCCTAAAATCATCTTCAAAGTAACTCCTAGCTAGGATGTATCCCCAATAATGGTGGCATATATAGCGACTAAGACAAGCATACATATAATTCAAGATCTTTCTATAAAAATTGACACCATGTGATGTAACTACGTGTCTTGGATTTACAAAATTTGCACTAGCTAGCTTTTCCTAGTTGCGTGATCTTGGCCAACTTTATCTCTTGTTGAAGTATAAGTGCATTTTCATGTTGTATTGTCGTGTTAACACTGTGTTTTCTTTCCCATTTGAAAGGGACGTTGGCCTTTTGGATTGATTCCTCTTAAAAGATCAAACGAAGGAACTATGATAAATCCACAATTCGTCCAAAACCAAGCCAAAATAAGCCCAGCTTATGCACATTTTTATATTAAGTATTTAATTATGCAAATAAGTCCAATTGTGCTTAACATAAAAGTGTGCAAATATCATGAGCTTTTAAAATTTGACATCTTGATACAACTAAGGTGTCAAGTGTTAAAAATAATAACCATAATACACAAAATGTACATACTTTTTGCATCTATTGTGAGATTCGAACTTACACCCTTTTTATTATAAGGCATGCAAATGCAAATATGTGATTGTGACATGTGGATAACTGACACCTTCTACGTTTGCCACGCGGCTTCAATTGTAATTGTAATTTTTTTGAAAAAAAACTTGAATAGCTGTATCTGAGCTAATTATAAGTGAGTAGTGAGGAAAATCATAACCGCGGGCATCGATTGCATTAAATGCTCCCCCAATAAATATACACTAAAACAATACTTACATTAAGTTTCTAATATTTATTGTGTCAAGTTTTTTTAATTACACATGACCATGTGTCATATTTTTAAAATATAAGCATTTAATAACATTTAATTATAAATGTATATGAAACCAAAAAAAAGGTGCATATAATCATGTGTGATTAAAGAATTTGATAGAATAGATATAAGCAACTTGAAGTAAGTTTTTTTTTTAAAAATAAATGATTAAATTATAATCATAACTTTAAAAAAAATAGTAAAGCATATATAATACTATCTCCGGTTATATTTATAAAACCTCATTTATAAATTACAAATAAATCTTATAATTTTGACAGGAGATAATATATTAATAAAAATGACGAGTTATATTTGACCGCATGAAAGAACCCACTGAAGATAAAAAAGTGATTTTTCGAAATCTTAAATAATAATGAAGATTATAAACTTTCAAATCATTTAAAAGACATCTATATTATCAAACAGTTGAAAAAGACACAAAGCTCAGCAGCCACGCGAAACACATTTGATTTTGTGTCATTGATATAGCAAAGTAACATCAGACCCAAAAAAAAGAAAGAGCATATAGCAAAGTAACATGTAGTTTAAGTATTTTAATTTAGAGCATCATCTTGGAAAAGTCGAGGAGCCGCTCTTCCTAGTTTCTCGTCCACCTTTCGGTCAAATGACCTTACCACCCTTCTCCCAAAACAAAAATCAGAGAAGAATGAGAAGGATAGTAAGGGTGTGTTTGGTTGGAGGGAGGGGAAGGGAGGGGAAGGGAAATGAGCCCCTCCCCTCATTTGGTTGAAAATTTTGGAGGGGAGGGAAGCTAAAATGTCCCCTCCCCTCCCCTCCCTCCTCCCATTTTGGCTCCCCTCCAAATTAGGGGTTTTTGGAGGGGAGCCAAAATTTTAGACTATTATGCCTTTATGATTTTTTTAATATTCCACTTCTATCCATAAAATATATTATTATAATATTTATTTTAAATAAAAAATATATTATCCTAAATAAAAAAAATTAAAAATATATACATTATTATAATTAAAAATATATTATAAAAATTATTTAAAAATAAAAAATTATTTAAATAAAAATTATAATATTATAAAATTAATTGTTTTTTATAAATATATTATTTATTAAATATATTTTAAAGCTGGAAAAAAAGATAGCCTAAAGAAAATAAAATTTCATTTTTCTTAGAGCATATAAAATTTGTTAATTTGATTATTTTAAATATATTATTATATTAATTAGAATAAAAAATTATTATACCAATTTTTTAATACACATATTAACATGATAAGACTGAATTTTTATTAAATTATATAATTTAAATTAAGATGTAAATTAATTTATATAATATATCAATAAAAAACATAAACTAATATGTAAGGATAAAATGGTAAATTGATTATTACTATCCCTCTCCTCCCCTCCTTGAACCAAACAAGGGATCATTAAATACCCTCCCCTCCCTTCCTTTTTAATCAAACCAAACAAGGTGAGGACGAAACCTCCCCTCCCCTACCCCTTCCTCCCCTCCCCCCCCCTCCTCCCCTCAAACCAAACAGGCCCTAATAGTACTAGCCACCAGGTAGTCAGGTCCCATCCTTTCCTGACCTCAGCCATAACCCTAAACCTGGACCCTTACAATGGCTCAACCCATTTCCTTTACCAGCGGAAACTAAGCTTGCGACGTCGTTTCCGCCCTGGGACTGTAAATTCTGGCTCTTTTTACTCTGTTCTTTCCTGTCGTTGAGTTTCGCTGTTTCTCTGGGACCATTCATTCGCAGCTATGGGTGTGCTTGGGTTCTAAGCGCAGTCAGAGCAACCCAAAAATATTGGTCTTTCGTCTTATGGGTTGCTCTCTCTCTCTATCATGGAGCTCATAACCCTAATCATCAGGGCCTTCAAGCTACTCTGTATGCTCTTCCACCGGTATTCCCACCACTCTCCTCATTCCTAGTTACCTTCATCGTCAGCTTTGCTTTTTATGGCTTTAAAAAAATATGCTTTCAGTATCTTTGCTTTGTCTTCACATGTTCCTTGTCCATGGTTTCCTATATTGTGTAAATTTTCAATCTTTTTGCCATTTATTGGAAGTTGAGGACTTGTTTTTGTAATCAGGTTCCTATGACTTTTTTGTTTCTAGTTATAGCCTCCTCCTCCTCCTCTTCTTCTTCATTTTAGTTAAATCTTTACTATTTTTATTGAGACCGATGAAAGAAGGTATATGATTTTCCCCCGGATTGAACGTGTGGAGTGGGTTATTTTTATTTGGGTTAATCATTCGGGGGCGTTTGGAGTAGAGCGCTCTGTTTAAGGAAGCGATTGCAATTTCGCGAGTTCTTTTTCGTTGACTGAGTTATTGCGGTCTTATTGAGGGTTGGTTTTGTCATGTGGTGTGTCAATCCCTTAATTTTTTTTAAATTTGTGCT
This sequence comes from Neltuma alba, assembly GCF_004799145.2. Taxonomy (NCBI): domain Eukaryota; kingdom Viridiplantae; phylum Streptophyta; class Magnoliopsida; order Fabales; family Fabaceae; genus Neltuma; species Neltuma alba. The sequence continues at coordinate 16,574 of NW_021632977.1, forward strand.
TAACGGTGCATATAAGTATTACTGTGGCTTCTAATTCGGGCATGCAAGCTTGATTCCTAGTTCATTGCTTCTAGATATTTTTCCTCTTTTCGGCTTTTTTATATGTTGTTTGATATCTAACGTTAAACACATGAAGTAAGTGTATAATTCAGTTATTTAGTTATTAATTTTTTTTTCAATGAATGCTCTAACTGCATCTGGCTAACTTTTGGTGGCATAATGTTCATGGGGCCTACTCCTCCTTCAAGCTTTCTATTGTTTACATTTGTTACATCTATCTATACTATGTGTTCTATACCATGTGTTGATAACTTTTAATTTCATTTCCCTTGTAATGTTTGTCTCTTAAACGCAATATTCCACCCGGTGTTTAACCGAAATGGATGCAAGGGGAAATAATTACCGCTAAAAATTTGGTTGCTTTATCTATTGTAATTTTACTCTCATTTTTTTTCCCTTTTTTATTTTCTCATTTGGACTTGGATTTTGGATACTATGCTGCAATTGTTCTGTAATGTTGCATCTGTAGAGTTTTAAAAAAAATCTTACATCTATTTGTGTTTCAAACAGGGGATTATCACACCCAGCCAAAACATTCTACTGTTTTGTGGTTCTGTTATGTTCCTTCTATTGCTTTGCTGATTATGGACCATACTGTGCGAATTGGATACAAAATCAGCCAGAATGTGATGCTTGTGTGTCATTTGGGGAAGGTTACAAGTTGGATTTTTCAGATAGCTTCGATAGTGACACTAATGTGGGCTATGGGGTTCCAACTGCCCACAATAGTATTGAAAGCATGTGCCGAAATACTCATACATTCTGCTTTCCTTCGACAATATCTGGATATTCAGACCAACAGAGAAGTCTGAAAGAAGCTTCTTTAGAAGATTCTAGTAGTAAGTACAATGGTCCATTTGGCGTAGAACTAACTCAAGATAGCCACCAGGCAAGTAACAGAAGTTGGTCATCTGACTATGGTATGTTTGAGCTACTTAACGGGGGAGTCGTTTCTTGCTCTTTGAACTCAAGAGAAGGAATTAATGATGCTCCATTATTTGAAACTGAGGGTGGTCATAAAGATGATCTTTCTTCCTGTGGAGGAGCTTTATTTTGGCAGAAGGCAATACCTTCCTCGCCAAAGAACTCCAAGATGGTTGAATCCAGTTTCTTCTCACCCAATGTAAGAATTGGCCCTACTGTGCTGGACTGGGGACAAAAGTACATGTATTCTGCTTCAGTGGCTTTCATAACTGTGGAAAATACATGCACTGACAGTGTATTACACCTTTATGAGCCCTTCAGTACTGACACACAGTTTTATCCTTGTAACTTCAGTGAAATTTCACTAGTTCCGGGTGAATCAGCTGTTATTTCTTTTGTTTTCTTCCCTAGATGCCTGGGCCTGTCTTCAGCTCACTTGATTTTGCAAACAAGTTATGGCGGATTCTTTGTGGAGGCTAAAGGGTATGCGACTGAATCTCCCTATGGTATTCAGCCCCTGCTAGGTCTGGAAATTTCCCCCGGTGGAATGTTGAGCAAGAATTTTTCGTTGTTCAACTCCTTTGATGAAACCATATATGTTGATGAAATAACTGCTTGGATTTCAGTTTCATTGGGGCATAATTCTGTTGAAACCGAAGCAATTTGTAGTATAAATAATATTCATGCTTTTGATAACCTACTCTTCCCGATTATTAAGGATCGATTGGTTGTGAAGAGTGGCCAAATTGATTCACCTGTCGTAGCAATTAGGCCCCATCGAAACTGGGAGGTTAGTCCACATAGCTCTGAAACTCTCCTAGAGATAGATATTTCTGTGGGAACGGAGGGAAAAGTATTTGGTGCATTTTGCCTGCATTTACTCAGATCTTCACAAGAACAGTCTGATACTATCATGGTTCCTATTGAGGCTGCAGTAGTTAGCAATTCTGCCCGTGACACTGTTGGTATACATATTTCAGCAAGTCTCGAGGCTCTAACTCCATGTGATGGTGGTGAAACTGTTATCATTATCTCCATAAGAAATGATGCCCCTTATCTTTCAAGCTTTGTTAAAATTGTAGAAGTTGCTGACTCTCAGATTTTTCACATCAAATATGTGGAAGGCTTGCTACTTTTCCCCAGCACAGTTACACAAGTTGCAATTATTTATTGTAGTCAGCTGCGCACCAAATTACTTGACTTGTCACCTGGAGAGTCTAACTTGCGAGATAACTGCAAGCTTCTCATTCTTACAAATGACTCAACTAGTACCCAAATTGAAATTCAGTGTGAGAACATACTACATATATGTTTTGGTGATCGCTGGCTTTCATCTATTGGATTAGAGCATGAGACTAAGTACATCGAATTGGGAGATCTAGGGGCAGGTTATGTGGCCAGAAGCATGGAAGTGCCACCACATGTTAAGGTATGCAGATTCTTTCTCCTTCCTATTTGGACACAATTGCTGATTCAACACTGAGATATATATTTAGAGTAGTGAGTCTCTTGAATGGAGAAATATATATGTAGATGTTTGTATGCATGTATGTATGCACACAAGTACATACGTATTATCTAAATATGGTAGCATGTTTGCTTCCATGCGCTGCATGAAATTTATAGTTGTTCCGATGGACATTCTTTCATAAAATATTAAGGTAGACAGTTACTGTTAATTGATGCTCCTTGAGCATTTCCTTTCGCGAGTTATTTGTCTCGCATGGATTTGGTGTTAGGAGCGTGCAAATGAATGGATGATTTTGTTCACTTCAGGCTAACAATGGATCTGTCCAGGGTCATTTTAAGAATCCAAGTCTTATTTTATTCGAGATCTAAGGTGCCAAGCCTGGAGATTTAAGATCGTGGATGATTTTTTTGGGATAAGACGCCACAGTAGTGCTCAAGGACCAAGATCCTGTGCAATTTTTGTATAATGATTGACAAATTTTATAAAGGCAAACCAGTGATAAAATGAATAGTCTTTACTATTACTCTACATTATTGTTTCCAATACAAATAAAAGTGGACATCTCTCTTAATACTGATGGCTTGAGTTTGGATGCTTTAAGCCCATAAATTATATAATAGGCAGAAATGTCCTCCAGGATCTTGTGGGCATCTGCTTCCAGATAGGCACTGATAATGCTTCTTGCGTTCTCTTGAGCACCCCCAGCCCAAAAAGAAAAAAGAATCCTTACTTTATTTGCCAATTTTAACCGCCTCATTGCCATACTGGTGTGCATGGAAAATATGCGCCAAGTCAAATCCTTACCACGTACTACTTAGGTTTAATTATTTTGCCTAAAGATATATTTAGTTTTACTCATTTTTCTCATCATAGAAACTAAAATTTTCTGTCATTTGCTTCTGCAGGATATAGGGACAGCAGATGTTGATGAATTAGTTCTTGGAAACTGGATGTCTCAAGGGAAAACAAGTGGCATGTCTGTGCTTGAAAACCTTGATGTGTTATTCCCAGTGATTCAAGTTGGAAGTTTTGTCCCCCAGTGGATCACTGTAAAAAACCCTAGTGAGCATCCAGTTGTAATGCAGCTTATCTTGAATGCTGGAGAAATAATTGATGAATGCAGGGGTCCAGATGGATTAGTAAGCCCATCTTCGTCTGGTAATTTGGTTTTAGATGAGTCCACAACTCCAACAAAGTATGGATTCTCAGTACCTGAGGCTGCAGTAACAAAGGCTTTTGTACACCCTTATGGTCGTGTATCTTTAGGGCCAATAATTTTTTACCCATCAGATAGATGTGGGTGGAGTGGTTCAGCATTGATAAGGAACAACCTTTCAGGCGTTGAGTGGTTATCTCTAAGGGATTTGGAGGGTCAGTTTCCCTAGTCATGCTTGAGAAGTCTGAGCCTGTTCAGAGTTTAAATTTTGATATTGAAATGGCCGGGCACCTCAATCTTTCTCTTCCATATGCCTTACTTCACGTTAAAGAGATGGCTTCAGCCTGTTCACATTCATTAGTGAAAGAGCTCTATGCCAAGAACACAGGAGACTTACCATTGGAGGTGTTAGGTATCAGAGTTTCTGGGAGGGAATGTGGATTGGATGGTTTTATGGTTCATTCTTGTAGAGGTTTTGTTTTGGAACCTGGGGAGTCAACGGAGCTTCTGATATCTTACCAAAGTGATTTTTCTGCAGCCATGGTGCATCGTGATCTTGAACTTGCCTTGGCTACTGGTATTTTTCTGTTACCCATGAAGGCAAGTTTCCCTCATGATATGCTGAGTAACTGCAAGAAATCCATGTTTTGGGTGCGAGTGAAAAAACTCTTTCTGGGATTCTTTCTCCTTACATCCTTACTTTATGTGGTATTCTGCATCATATTTCCTCAAACCACTGCACATGGCTCCTTGGACTTCATGTGTAAGGGTGATGACAATAACAATATTCCCACCACTGTGAAAAATGCTGGTAAAACCCTTCTGCATCATAATCAGAGAAAGAGTAGGTTATCGATGTGTGATAAGATGAATAATCTGTTATGCTCAGTTGGAAAAGACTCAAACTCACTTGGAATGTCTCAATATCAGACGCAAACTCTGAAAAACGGTAAACAGACCAGTCAATTGTTGGATGCTCCAAATGAAAGAAAATTGCCATCTACCATAACTCAGAGCTCTGACACAGCGGAAGCATTGCAACCCGGGAATAATCTCATGGTCAAAACTGGAAAAGAAAAGGGAAGGAGGAGGAAGAGGAAGAGTCTTTCTGCAAAACTAGCATCATTATCTGAAGTTTCAAGTAGTCACAGTGGGAATTCTACACCCTCTTCTCCTCTATCTCCAGTCATATCTGCAACATCTAAATGCAACTGGTCATTGTCTCCTGAGGCGGAGCAGCCCGAGTCTCGTTGTTCGATTACTCAAGAGGCTAACAATCATTCTGACAATGATCAAGCGCCTGTTTCTGCTATTAAGGTTCCGGTGAAGTGCCAGGGAAACATGTCTTCTCCTCAAGGGCTGCTGCATTCAACTTCAATAATAGCTGCTAATAAACCTGTTGAGATTCCTTCTGCTACTTTTCCCCTGCCTGCTGAACCTTCGTCCTCCTTGGCATCAACGCCAACTGTTCGTCCATATGCGCGAGCTCCGGGATCCAAACCTGAGAACGAAAAAACTGTCCAGGCACAAGAGACAGGGCATGCTGATGAGTATACATATGATATATGGGGGGACCATTTCTCTGGACTTCATCTGTTGGGTCCTTCATATGTTACTCCCATGAAGTCTAGTCCTGCGGAAAATAATTTCGACAGCTTTTTTGTCGAGGGTCCGCAAACCCTAAAGACCATTTACCAAGAAGGCTAAAAAAAAAAGTTATCTGATCTCCTCCCTCTGCTTCTAACCTCTATCTGCTTAGCCACACGCACAAACTAAAAGACTAGTCAATAAGCTTAATCTAGAAGTCATACATATATTTAGCATGAATTTCGGAACAAAATTAGCTAGACACAAATAACCTAATTTTGCAAGTGAGAAAAAAAAGGGGGGGGGGTCCAAAACCTATTAGGGGAATTAACGTGGTTGAGTTAATATTAGACTTGATGTTTCTGCCAACCCATGCACAGTAGATTTGGGCAGAATAAGTGACATTAAGCTGCTCAGATATTTTCCAAAGCCAAGAACAGCTGAGGGTTTCGTTAATTGGATTGAATGATAGGCATTTGGAAACGGAAGAAATTCATTATCATCCTATCTAATTGCTTCCCCAGGGGAATTTGTAGAAGTTAATGTTTAATGGTGTTATGGATGAAAGTCTTGTCATCCCATCTATTGACTCGCTCAATTTACGAATTGATCGTCTTGCTGCTTATGTGCCTGAACCTAGCAAAGACTTCGTGTGGTGACCTTTCTTCAAGACAATATCACATGCCCTCGCAGCTAAGGACCATCAAATGGGTATGCTTTTCTTTCTGGGCCTACGAACGCATGCGAAACCCTATTTCTTTAGTTCCGATTTTTTGTTTTTGGGTAGCCCCTTGGTTTGAAGGTTCTTTCCGATCATAGCCTGTTCTTTTGCCGGGCCTTCTGTTTTCTGATTACGTATTGATAGCCTGATGTGATTGCGAGCTTTCTAGAAACATTTTTATTTTATCAAAAAACATGAACTCAAGATGGCTGCCATAGACAAAGATAAGAGAAGTGTTTCTCACCACATGCAGAGGTTGATGGAGACTACAGAGAAACGAGCATGCGCATTTGTCCAGAAGCAGCCGGCAAGAACGGAGAGTCATATCAGAAACTTTGTAAATATTCAGGGACCATTTCTATTTTCCAATCAAAGCACAGCCAACTTGGCATTTCCTACCAGACGTTGACCTTATTGCAACCAAATATCAGAATCCAATATAACTGTACTATTCCACAAAAAAGGCCTTAACTTCTTTGTTGGTAAGCATACTAATAACTCCCAATGTTAGAGAGTAACTCTCTGCATGAGACAATTTAGTTCAACAGTTTGAGGCCATTGTTGGTTGTGTTAGATAAGGGGAAAGCTATAACTCAGTCTATTAGTCCATTCAGTTGGTCCTGCCTCCCGTTGGATCATTTGAAGTGGTCCTATTTGGAAGGGCCTTTATTTTATATATCAGCCTTCAGGACCATTTCTCAGTTCTCACAGCAAAGAAGGATCACGACTTCTCTCTCACTATCTAGTACTAGCATGATTTACTAGCTGTTTTACCCTTCCCAAGATCTACATTCACAATATATCCAGCGTAATTCAACGAAAACTTATCAGAAGCAGAAGCTGAGTTAATGTGGCTGGTAAGAGGTAAGGCATAGTGGGTGGCTTTGTTTTTTCTTTCACAGTTTGACAGATTTTAAGGGACCCCAGATTTATTCGGACCCAGAAAAGGGAAAAAGCTTGATAGTGAGTAGGGTTATGAAGAAACAAAGCTGAGTTGGGGGCTAAGATATTGAGCAGATCAGAGTGTGACCACACAGACCAAAGCTTCACAAAAGTTAAGTTGTGTGGTGTGACACGATGAGTGCTTTTAGGCTTTCAATTCATATTATTTGTGTTGCAAATGTGAAATAGCCAGGCTGATCAGGAAGACACGAACGTTGACATTTAGTCCTTATTCATAGTGCTTGATCTTTCTTTGGATCACTCAAAAAAGCCGAATATATAACAGTTTGTGTCGGCAAAGATCTAAATCAAAGCAGAGATCAGAGAGACACGAAAGTTGAAACCCACAACGATGACCGAAAAAACATGTGAGGATAGGGTCTTACATAATATGATTGATTCCCAGGAGCGAACAAAGTCTCTATCGGCTGGTCGTGGATTAAGAGTGTGTGATATTTTTCTTTGGCTATTGCGTTATCTAACAAGCAAATAGCATAGTGAAGATAAAGGAGTGTTCGATATTATAATTAAAATAGGAAAACAAATGTACGCTCGCATCCCAAAAAGTGATGAACCTATAAAGAAACGAATGGGTGTCATTGATTGAATTAACCCTTTTTGCATGTGATGGTCTGTGCTTTTGCCCTCTTCACCATTTCCACTTTATGCCTTTGGGATCATGAGCCCTGAATTCTATGGAGCTCATTCCTGGTAAAATTACATCTCACAACTCTAAATTTTAAAACGAAAAGATTCGTATTAAAAATTCTTCAAAAAAATATAATTTTTGAAAACAATCTAAATTATTACTACATTTGGTTCAAAATCCCTTCTACTAGGATTGATAAAATACTATCTTCGATCCTAATTATAAGAGCTAGTTGACTAATTTGAAGAAATTAATAAAACAAATTAAGTTAATTATTTGTAATAAATATGTATTGTTTTTCCTAAAATCTCTTTACTAATCAAGTGTATTGGCTAAAATTATTATCATTAGAAGGACTATCTTAGAAAAAAAAATACATAAATATGAGAGACAAAGTGGATTGGGGTCTTATATTTAGAATTAAAACAAAAGTCAAACAGGGTCTTATATTAAGGATCGGAGGTAGTACCATACATCAATCTCCTACTTGGATCAGAGGTACCAATTAAGCTATAAATTCTTGGGAACAAGAGAAATAAATTGTACTAATATATATTTAATGAAATATTTTTTAAATCAATTTATATATATTTTGATGTTTTGTAACATCAAGATTCTTAACATAAAATATTTTTAGTCACTTCGTCTACACTCCATCCATATATAATACAGGAGGGACCACCTGGCAAAACTCAAATCAAGTGATATGCCAAAAAAGGCATTGTTTGTGTTGAAAGTAAAATTGAGTTGTTCTTTACTTTTATTCATGAGGCATCTGTTACTTACCCGCATTACAATGCGAGGGCCTGTATTTCCTTCTTGACTATATATGCATATATTTTACCGCCGCGGTTTTGTTTGTACGGAGTCTGGTTGCAACATTCTTCCCTAATTGAATTGGGAATGGTTTTGACAACAAATGAAAACGATATACAGTCTTATCAGATGAATCCACTTGATATGAGGCGAATTGAATGCAGCAAAGGGGGCATTCTGATTTCTCAAATTGACCCGCTCTGATTTTGCTGCATCATCCTCCATTAATGTATGATGGCACTCCCTAGTGCATCCTGGCCCAGTCCTCTCTCTACACTATTTAATTGCCTACCTTTTCATCTGCAGAGTAGTTGGATGATTTTGCTTTATGAATTTGACACCCAAATATATGTATTAATCAACATTATCTTTGTATTTTAAAAAAATCAACATTATCTAATTCAGAACATTGCTTCCAATGAGGTTCTTGAAAATGGATGCAGGTTGGATGCTTGATGAAAGTTCCAGGTGAAATCATGGAATGATTCCAGTGGCGTGGCGCATGGCTGCAAATTTCACTTTCGCAGGCCCTTTTGGGTTCATGGAATGAATACATCAAAGATTGGATGTTCCTCACGGCACATACACCACATGTTAGTGTAACTTTATTACTGGAGTTATTAATTGAAGCTCTTTGTATTTTATATATTCTAACCATGATAATCATTAACAAATTAAAGCATCTGAGGCAAAAAAAAAAAAAAAACACAAATGAAAGCATCGATCTTTTGGATTTACTAAACCTTTTAATACCAGAGTCTAATCAATAATGCAGTGAAAATTAAATAGGGCTTGACTGTTCATATTTGCTCCATGTCTGTCTCTCCTTAATATATAAACAAGGCTTTTGCTCAAATATATATATATATATATATATATAAACAAGGCATGAGTCACTTATCTTTTCCCTTTTCTTTTCTTTTCCTTTTTTTTTTTTGGCTTGAAATGATGGATTCCTTATCTAATTCACATGATATTGATAACTTTCACCAAAAGTTGATGCAAGGAGAGAACCTTAGCCTTGGTCCTAAAAGTTAGAATACGTCATGAATTCAAATATTTATTATTAGATTCCCTGGTAAAATTATGATAAATACAGACAACACTTTAAAAGGTCTAATCATAAAATGTTGAACCATAAATAATATACTTATTATGTGTTAGAAATTCCTTACTCGAAGTCTCTGATTATTTATGAATGTTTAATTTGATGTTTGTAAATTCTATACATGCTACAGACAATTATTGTAATGCACCCATTCAGTCATCTTTTAGTACTACAAATGATCCGCACAATGGACTGCGTACCCTCCTACTTGTTCTGAATCAAAGATTAGCTTTGAAAACGATCTGTTATCCAAATTTGATTGCATTTTGGGATTTTTTTGTTTACCAGTATTATTCTTGAGAAGATGATCCATTAGAATAGCCCTTGGGCTGAATTCCCTTTCACCCGACAAGAAACGTAATACAAATGATATTTCAGGAGTAGGTTGAGGACACGGTTTTATGTGTCTGTTGGGTCTGTGTGGACCAGTATGGAAATAAGACAGAGCAAGAATGCAGCTTAGTATTTGGTCGGATTCCTCTGTTTAATTTAAGGCATCTGCTTCCAAATGAATGGCTGTGAGATCAGAGTAGTGTTTTTGTAATGGAACACAAACATAGAGCACCGAGTAGAGTGAGAGAGTGAGAGAGTGAGAGTATGGGAAGCCCCAGCTGCTCACGTGCCCTTGCTAATGGCATATGGAAGCTGGTATCATTAAATCCATGGACCTAGCATGTGTTCTTCAGTGTTTGTCATTATTATACTTGTTATTTAATCTCTGGCTTTGTCTCTAATGCATTGGGAATGTCTCTCCAGTCTCCAAGCTGCCTTTTTCATTAACTACTGTATTTGAGGGATAGAAAATTTTTCTGTGTTTGAGGAAAATAACATGCCAATTTGTTAAGTACTCCCTCCCTCCTGTTCAAAATATAAGATACACTTTATTCATGTATGCTTATTAAAAAATTAGTTAAAATCAGTTTAAAACAATAAATATGTAAAATATGTATTTTTTTTTAAATATGCCCTTATTAATGAAGAGAATAGGTAAAAGATACAAGAAATGAATCAAAGAGAAAATGAAATATATGAGAAGCAGAATTAAAAAAAAGTCATTAAATGTTTAGGCAAAAGTGAATGTTATCTTATTAAAAAAAAAAAAAACCAAACCTCTTCAACAAAGTTTATCTTATATTTTGAACTAGAGGGAGCGATTTGGTTCCTATTTTACCCTACTATTGGAAGTAGTCCATGAGATTGAGATTGGCCCATTTTTTCATTCCTTTTCACTTCTTCTTTCCTTTCAACTTGCGTGTTTGTAGCCCTTCTTGGCTTTCTGTGTTTAGTTTTTAAAATTAATAAGTTAGCATTCCTACAAGACAGTAAGGAGGAGACGCAAAACATTTCCAGAAGCAAGCAGTTTGACATTTCAGACAGACGGTACTTGGTCAATTAATGTTACCAATATTGAGAATCTTGTAATTAATTTTAAGATATTGTGCCACCCCAGCAGTTTGCTCATTACGTTGCTTGCTTCTTCCTCCTGTGTCTCTTCTTGAAGTTTGGAATTTTTGGAGTTTATTATTACAGCATGCTCATAATACATTTAGAATAAAAAAAAATAGAAATACTGTGTCGCCATTTATATGATTTTGTTTATTTGAATAATGCTCTTCGAATTCAAGAACTTCACAATAATAGAACTTCAGAGAATATTTACACATCGGAAGTTAGAGTGGGCCTTCAATAGATTTTTTTCGAAATTGAACACTTTTAATCATATAACTATGCAATCAAATGAAATAATAACTCAAAGGAGTGCAGGGATGCATGCTTTTTCTTTTTAATACTTTTTTTGGGGTGAAATTCCTCTTTATACTTATTCTTTCCTTTTTGTTTAATTATATTACATGTAATTGTTTGTGATAATAAAAAATTTAGACTCAACAGTTATTGATGAAACTTACAGAAAATAGCAGCATATTTAATTGTTGCCGACAATATCTACATGTCATAGCTTAAAAATTGAGAAAACAAAAGCTTTGGCTAAGTGAAAATCTAGATAAATTTATTATTTTAAAGAGCATTTCACTTTTAATATTTTAAAAAATTTAATCATTTGCGATGATGAAAGTTAGACATTAAACAGGCTGATCATCTATTAAATGAGGACTTCGTCCTGCTTGCTTCAAATGGCATTTTGGTTAATGCTCTCTGAATAAGCTATGAATCAGATCTTGGATGATCTCAATTTAGAATAGAAAAGGCAGATATCAACTTCGTTAATGATCTGCTTATGATTAATTAAAATTAGTAATTATGAGAATAAATTATTTATCTGGAGGGCCCCTCATAACTCTGGCTGGTACTTGAGGCATTGCCTTTCTTGAGGAGTACTTTTTTAGTTGTTATCACATGCCCTGACAAATTCCACTCATTTCTTTTCTCTTTTCTTTGTTTTTTTTTTTGGTGCTTTAAATTCTGTTTTAACAAATAAAGTGAAAGCTAAAACCAAAACTTGACTGAAGATAAAAAAGAAAAAGGACACACAAAAAAAAGAAGAAAGTGAATGGAGTTCAGTAAGCTGAAGAAAAACAAAGAGCCAAAATTAAAAACCAAAGGAGGGAAGAAATTAAAAGCCCTTGGAGTGGCTTTAAACAGAGTCATCAATTGCACTTTTTTAGAATGTTAATGGAAAATTATAATCTCATTTTATTACTATAAAAGGGAATAATTTAATTGCGTCTGCTTGATAAGGATGTGTCTTTTTCTCTGTAATTGTATGCGCTTGCCCTTGTCTGAATCCAAAGGAAAAGAATAAGCAGAATAATAATAACTGTTTGAGTTCAGCACAGGACATTAAATACGTAGCTCAACCTACTCCAAATAGTATTTATTGAGTTGAAAATAACATAAAATAAATATATATAAATTGAAAAGTACATTATCATTAATATTTAGAATTTATCACTATCACTAACTGGTGGGAATGTAATGGAAAACACAGATAAGAGAAAAAGGCTTAGCAAACACAGAAACACACACAGAGTGGGACGCACGTTGTTTCATCATGAAAGCAGGTTGTCACTCTCACAGCCCAAAAGCCGAAGTGCTCTCTCAATCACAATCACATTCCTCTCTAAACGTGTTTATATTTGGAGTAAAGACTGAATTTTTCTGATCAGGAACGAACGTTGATAAAATATATGTGTGTGTGTGTGGAAGAAGTGAGAGGCGTGAGGGCAGATCAAAGATGGTTATCATTTTGTTTTGGTATTTAAATCAAATGGGGCACTTTTCTTGAACGAGACTGTGAGCTCGCAAGAAACCTCGTCGTTTTCCTTCTTCTACTGCGGTGGGTTCTTGTTGCTTTCTGTTCACTCTGTTCGAGACACAAATATAAAAGAAGAAGCTTTTTTTGCTGAAGCGGGGATTTGCGTTCCTGGGTCTTTTCTGCTTTCAAGTTTCCCGCTTAGCTTCTGTTTACGAATTTATGAATTCTCTTTCTCCTTGAGAGAGACTTTGTCTAACAAGAGTCGGTTCGTCTGTGCCTTTTTGTATAATTGCATGTTGCTTTGATATTTCATTTCACTTTATCAATGGCTTAACTGTTAACTTCAACCTCTTATTGTGTATCTTACAGGATAAAGTTATATTGCATTGTATTCTTTCTCGTTTTCCGGGAAAGTGGAAAGCAGATGAATACCAGAGCACGAACCAGTACAACCACCACCTCCAGCCTTCAGGCAACCAAAGCTTCTTTAAATGATGAAAATAGAGTAATAAATTCACCTCCTTCTTCTTCTCACAGATTTTATTTATATATTTCTTGTTGTCCTATTGGAAGATCTCGAAGAACCAAGCACCCTGTTATGTTTGTCAGTTTCTCCAGAAAATTAGGCTCTCTACCCTCAAAGGTTCCAAAATTTTCACGTTATCTGAAATGAATTTTTTCTGCATATCTGTAAACGAAAAGCTTGATTTCAGAGCATAAATCAAGAACTGCTTTGATCACAAGCATGGAATTTTTCAGCTCCTCTGAATCCATAAAAAGTGAAATTTGGTTCTTTCGCTGATCTGAAGAAACGAATAGATTTTTGTCCTTCAGCTTCTTTTCTTGAACGCTTATAAAACAGATTCATTACTGACTGTGAAAATGCAGGGTAAAATGGAATCTCGAGGGAGCAGAGTAATGGGTGCCCAGAAAACCTTGAAAAATGGACGTCGATCGAACAGAGAAAGGAAAATGGCCTTGATACAAGATGTACATCAATCATTCTCATATGTTTCATTTGCGTCTTGCAATTAAATGTTACTTCTAAATAATTTATCAATTTAGCTCTGTTCATACCTACAGGTAGATAAATTGAAGAGAAAGCTCAGACACGAAGAAAATGTTCACAGAGCCTTAGAAAGAGCATTTACGAGACCTCTGGGAGCTCTGCCTCGTCTTCCTCCATATCTTCCTCCTTATGTTAGCATCTCTCTATGTTTCTCTTTCTTGTTTACTGCTATCCTGGAAATTTTGCTTTATTCCTAGAATTAACCCCTACATTGTTAAAGGAGAGATACATTCTCTTTATATTGAAATGAAATACTTTTGGAATTCAGACATTGGAGCTTCTTGCTGAAGTGGCAGTATTGGAGGAGGAGGTGGTACGACTAGAAGAACAGGTTGTGAATTTCAGGAAAGGTTTATATCAGGAAGCTGTGTACATTTCCTCTAAGAGAAATTTGGAAAATTTGAATGATTCAATTGAGCCAAACTCAATCAGGAGTTCCAAACACCAACGATCAAAATCTTTGTCCCAAAGCGAGTTTAATTTAACAACACCGGCTAGGCTTCAACCTCCTATTTCCAGAAGTGCTTCCAGTAGGAAGCTATTATTTTCAGCTGACACTGTGGTGTCTGATAACACCACTGGGAAGCAGTTACATAGAAAACAAAACTCAATCTCATCTATTCCAGAAGAAGGACGAGGCAAAGAGAATTTAACGTTTAGTAACGCTGTTATGAAGGACAAGCAGACTCCAGAAAAGAAAACATCCAAAGCCAGCACTCCAGTGAAGAAAACTCCCGTCAAACAAGAATCGGCAGAGAAGTTACAGGTAACCTAGATTATTACTTTCGAGAAACAACCTCTGAAATAGTTTAATTATTTCAACATCTTCATTTTCCGCACTCCTTTAGTTCTGTTACCTTCAGTTCTAGATGGAATTGGATAAGGGTTTGACAGTAGTATGATACAGTATATACATATTTCCAATTTCAACTTCGTTTTTTTTTTTTTTTGCCCAGCAGGAGTGGAGATTAACATGTCAAGAAAGAGCAAATGATAGAGCATCAGAAGTTGACATGACACCAAATGGAATATCAGAAGATATTGTGAAGTGCTTGTGTAACATATTTATAAGAATATGCACATCCAAGGACAGATTAGGAGAACTCAGTGATCCTTACGGCATTAATTTCCAATCCGAAAAGAGAGATATTGGTCCCTATAAAAATCTATGTGAAGTTAAAGCGTCCACGGTTGATTTCAACAGAACAACTAATGCATTGTTTCTGATCCATAGACTTGAGTAAGTTTTGAAAGGCTTAATTCTTTCTAGCTATTGGTTGATAGAATCAATATGGGTCTCCTGAACTAAACTGATATAATGGTTGGTATCCAGATTCCTACTTGGGAAGCTTGCTTCTGTGAAGTTGAAGGGTCTTACTCATCATCAGAAACTTGCGTTCTGGATAAACACTTATAATTCCTGCATACTGAATGTAAGATATAACATCCTGTCTCAAATTAGCTTCACCTTACTGCAATTCGAGGCAGAAGACAGGTCTCATGTTTTGACTTTGGATGTTTTAGGCATATTTACGGCATGGCATACCAGAGAGTCCTGAAATGGTTGTAATGCTAATGCAAGAGGTACGTCGAGCAGAAATATTAAGTTTTCAAAAATTCGGTACACATTAGTCTCCAAAATAAACAAATTTGGCGCACAACCTGACTCACTTTTCAGAAGGATTAACAGAAAGCGCCTGCTATTTTTACATGAAAATTCAAGGTCACTCATTTTTGGTTGTCTTTAGCAGGCAACATTAGTAGTGGGAGGCCAGTTGCTCAATGCAATTACAATAGAGCATTTCATTTTGAGACTACCTTATCACCTGAAGTTTGTAAGTTCCCCAATCAAGCGATGTGCTTTTAGACCCAATGAAGTTCATTTCTCTTCGAAGTCCTTACTTATTTGTACAGCTATGTAAATGTCTTAAAAATTATTTATCATTCATTCCCTGATTTCTCAAATTCTCTTTCTGCAACAGTCATGCCCGAAATCAACAAAAAACGATGAGATTATCGGTAGAAGCACATGTGGACTGGAATGGTCCGAGCCCTTGGTTACATTTGCACTCTCGTGTGGAAGCTGGTCTTCACCTGCAGTATGTTTCCTTCTCCCCACTTCAATCTAACCAATAGTCTCGTCATCTTTATACTGAGAATCTGTTTCTGAGAACACAAATCTTCATACAGTTGAAATTTAGTCCTAGGTTGTGTCGTTCATTGGATTGTGAGAGAGATTCATATAATACCACTTAGTATCAGCAAATATTGTCCAATAATACATTGGTGTCATATGGTAGATTTCTTTCTTGATGTGAATAACTGTATAAATCTTCTGTATATGAAGGTGAGGGTGTACACAGCATCCCAAGTTGAAAATGAGTTAGAAGCAGCAAAGAGAGATTATTTACAGGCAGCAGTTGGCATCACAAACACGAACAAGGTCATAATCCCAAAGTTGCTGGACTGGTATTTACTGGACTTCGCAAAGGACTTAGAATCTTTATTGGACTGGGTTTGCCTGCAACTTCCTCATGACCTCAGAAATGAAGCAATAAAGTGCCTTCAGAGAAGTGGAAGAGAGCCTCCTGTCTCTCAGCTGGTACAAGTAGTACCCTACGAGTTCAGTTTCAGGTTGCTCTTGCACCATTCATGAGAGTTTTAGATTTCTTAGACTTTGATATGGTCGGTTTGTATATTTCATAGTTTTACCTTGATATTTTTCTTTTTTTGGGTTTTTTTCAACAAAGAAAGTACATAAACAGAAGCCAGTGTAAATGTTCGTTGTAATTGAGTCGCTAGCAATTGGCAATACAACAGTGTTTAGAGGTGACAAGTTGGGAGAACCAATTTGGCATACTAGGATAAATTTAACTCCTTTAATCATTTATTACTATTGTTCATGGTTGGGATTGTTTAAGGTATCTTGTTCTGAAGTCAACATAGCTAACTGTTACGTGTTCTTTGGAACAATAATGTCCTGTTTCATACTTTTTTTAAAAAAATATAGCAGGCAATTGAGTATTAAACAACAAAGAAAAATACTACAAAATTTTGAAATATGTCTCCAATGTCATCTTGGAATACTTGGCAAGACCATGGAGCAATACTTCGTTTAGTAACATAATTATCGAGAGATTTGGATATGAGATGTAAGCTTAGTGGTGGTGCAGATATGTTACACACAGCATTTTGGGTAATTAAGAAGAGCAGAGCTTCTCTAGCTACGTGGCAAAAGTTGCAGCTGCATTCGCTACCATTTGGTTATAGGGGTGAAAGACCAATTGCTGCAATATTGATGATCTCTCCTGATAGTAATAACGATTTCCGAAAGGCAATTTTGTATGCCTTTTCAAAGAATTTTAACCATATTAATTTTAAAAGTGCATTATCCATCAGCTACTCCATTTTTTTTTTAATAAAATCGAAAGTTAGTTTTAAAAAAAATGACTTTCGGAATATCAAGTAAAATTGCAAGAGTTAGTCAATAACAAAATTATAAATTATATAATTGATATTTCATTCAAATTTTAAAGAAACAGAGTTTTAAGGAACAATTTTTTCTCTTGAACTTATCGATTAATTTTTGGACACAGTCATTAATCAGCAATATGCATATCAATTTGGCCAGTATGCATGTATCAAATCCGTATTATTCATAGATCACAAATAACTTTCCATGTGATCCTATTTACAAGACATTTAATCAAATAACAAAAACTAAAAAAGCAGTTAAAATTAATTGTTTTTCTCACATTTTAAGTAATGATCACATTTTAAAATTAATCTTAATTAAAGCAATTAAATAGTATGTGAGGCTCTCGTTGCATACATAATGTCAAAAATGAAAGATCCTCCCGGGGGGAAATCAAGTTTGTGAATGCTTCATATGTTTTAACCTATATCATTATCATGAACTTCTATGACCTCTTGTAATTAAGAGCAAAGAGACCATAATTCAACCCCCAAAATTCTACGGTAGAAGCATATAATTATGTTAAAAAAGGAGAAATGTTTAATAGCAAGATAATGAAAGAGATTATTTGAAGGGGTTAGTGAAACCTCTTAATTATGCACCAAGCATTGAAAGTGTGATCAGAGGTTTCCATTCACTCTTTTCTGTTAGATGCAATTTCACTTTCGAAGCAGCAGATAGAAGAATATTGGAGCCCTTATAGTTTAAATATTCAGGAAGCTTTTAGGCCAAAATAAAAATATACTCCTCAAATTATATTACAAAAAAAATATTATATTTAGAACTAAAAAAAAATTAAACAAACTCAAACTGACACGTAGGACCCACCACCGGCGGGATCCTCCCAAAACTTGGCGTATGCCACTGTAAGCAGCGGGCACACGGTATTCTTTAGTAAAAGGCGAAAGAATAGTTCGCTCTGTGCCCACTGCGTGGCTGCGTGAGTCTGGCGCATGCCTTGGTCCTGGTTTTATAGTGCCTTTCGCTATTGGAACTGTCCTGAGCTTCCCGATGCGGGGCTTTGAACGACTCTTCTGCTCCTATTGCTGATCCGATGAACCATGTCATGTTTCAGTTCAGTATCACTTTCCTTATATGTTAAAATCAATAGTTTCTTTCGACATCATAATACTTCTTAAACTCGCAAATGGATTTCATAAAGCAATATTGAAATTTATCCACGCAAAAAATGAGGCATAAGTGATAATTTTTGATAGAGGAGCATGGTGTGATTAAGAGTAAGGGCAAAAGTGTAAACAAAGAAATCTAATATTTTAAAAGATCAATTACAAGACATTAGAGGCTCAATGACAATGACAAGAATAAGGACTAAAGCTATGAAAGAAATCCTGAATTGTCAAATAAGAAAAAAAAAATTAGAACCCATTTATTTAGAGGAAGTATATTTTAGTGAGCCTAAAAGGAGTCCAAAAATGATGATCACATTGTTAGAAGCCCAACAAGATGATGTAAAAAGCCCATATGGGGTTCAGATTAAAGAATTCACTTAAAATACTATGTGACAAGCATATGTCTTGGACAAGGATCATAAGTGACGTTCAAGAACCTTCAAGAGGAATGAAGGATCAAGAAAGCATCATTATGAATTGATTATGATTTAAATTCATTTTTTTGTCAAGGATTATTCTAGAAGATCATGTTTTGATTTACTTTCCTCTTTTAAATAGCAAATTTGTTCTTGAAGTTCAAGTTATTTCTTTTTATTTCTATGTAATAAATAGTGTCTCTCATAGTCAAATAATCATTAATGAGGTATCATCTCTAGCATTTATGTCTTAAGATGCTGATTCTAGGGTCTTCTATAATTGCTTATATATAGGCTACGTTTTTGTAATTGAATTTTCAGACTTAGATAAATGAGAATTGGGTTTATTTTTCTCTGTGTGAGCTTTGCTTGCATCCTTATATTCTTATGAGAATACTTAACAGTATTAGGAGACTGATCAATCTCGTGGTGTCTTTATGACTAAAGTTGTAAGAGACAGGTTCTCTTAAGATCATATCTAATCAACTGTCGATTCGTTACTTGATTCCAACCGTACGTCTCCCTCTTATTAATTTTAGAATCAATGTTGGAATTTTTCGTGTTTATTTGTGTGAAGTTTGTGAAGATTAAGCCACGTAAATCTGATACGTTATATATAACGTCTGCCTTCTATCCTCTCGATACTTGGTATGCTTCTGAATGACAAAATGTGCTCTTTTATTTTAAGATACCACTCACAATTGATAGCGAATCAATTCAATTACAGCTGTAGCGAGTCCAGGGACAGGGAGTAGCGTGGTACGCAGCAAAAGGCGCAAAACCTTGAGGCAATGATTCAGACATGCCGAGCTATAACACCCCCAACGTTATGGTGCTTTTGCCCTTTCTCTTCCTTCTATTCTATCCTTTCCTTTTCTTCATCTTCTGTGCATGGTCAACTCGCGGTTTGTCGGGTCAAAAAGCTTTGAAAGTGAGATGACTTTAAGCCAACGCTAACCCGGGACAAATTATTTATTCATTTTTTGGTGAAATTTTTTATTTTTAAATTTTTTTTATACAATATCCAAAATAATATAATAAGATTTTTTGTTTTTATTTTAAAATATTTGATTGAAATCACTAAATAAATTATACGGATATTTGTTTAAGATATACTAC
>NW_021632978.1:0-64104 GCF_004799145.2 Neltuma alba
CCATGGGGAAGCTCTTGCAAAATGGTTTCTAGAGAGAGAAAGAAGAGGGAGAAAGAAAGGCCAAGTGGTTCCAAGCCAGATCAAGCTCTAAAACAAGGTATGTGGTGGTTATATGCCTGATTTTATGCCTATTTCGGATTAGTTACTGTCCGTATCTGATTCTGAAATTTTGCATGCTTAAAGTACACTCTGTGAGCTTTAAATCCATAGGTAGAACACTTCATTTGGATATGTGTACGATTTATGGTGATTTTTCAAAGTTAGGGTTTGAAATCTGGAAACAGTGTTGAACTTTTGGAAGAGTTTTCGAGTTCCGTACAGTTCCGGTACTGTTGCGGCGTAGAATTGGTTCCTGAAAATATTTTTCATTTAAATTGAACTTAAGGATCTTTCAGTGAGACTTGGAAGCACTCAATTTGGAGTGTTTCTAGAATTAATTATGAATTTCTAAAGTTGAGCAAAAATTCTGGAAATTCTGCGTGAACAGTACCCGCAAAGCAAAATTTTCCAGATTTGGTATTCTTGAATCTAAGGCCATCTAAAGTGATCCTAATTGACAAGAAATGGATCATAAGGATGGGAAATGATGAGATTTATGGTAGAAAAGTTAGAAAAAAAACCGTAAGACTAAGAGAAAGGGTTGAGGTTCAAGAGAGATAGTCTTGAACTTGATATAATCTAGTGGTCCTAATGGATTGTATGATCAATGTGACTATGTTAAGGACCTTTGGAACATCCAAGAGGATGTTTGGTGATGTTGACCGAATGTTCACATGGTTGGAAAGACAAGGGAATCAAAGGAAAAGCAAGGGGAAAGCCATGTTACAAGGTAGTGAACTTACCTATACTGTGTGCTTGATATGTATGCTTGCATGATGTGATTGTGTTGCCATGATGTGACTAAGCTATGATGAAATGTTTGCAAAGTTATGTTTGCAAGTTTATGTTATGTTTTGCCTTGGCAATATGTTATGGAAGCATGAAATGCTTTAGCTTACTTTCCATGGCATTCATGTGTTAATGTTATAACATGTCATGCATGTGCATTATATCTTGCATGCTTATGGGTAGTGTTTGCTACTGAGATTCCCCCGAATCTCACCCCTCCCTAACCAACCATTTAGGTCAATCAATGATGGGCAATAATGGCATGAGAAGCAAGAAGAAGTAAGCGGAGAATTATTCTTGTTAATGGATGAGACTGTTGATAAATGTATAATTCTACTATTTTGTGAACTATGTTATGGATGCCAATGATGCCATGTATTTAACTATAATGTTTATGGCATAAATAGAAATGTATGAGAATGAATGGGAAAGAGTAAGGCCATGTTATGTATGCCAAAGAAATAAAAAGAATTAAAGAGATGTTAAGGGATAAAACGTAAGCCCTGGAGCAGTGAGTTTGTAGCTCCAGTTTGACCTATCAAACGAGTGAGTTAGGTCATAAGATTTGGCAAGCAAAGAGATCTGATGTTTCTCTTTAAAATGAGGGTAGTTTGCCTGATTCCGATAACTGAGCAGAAAGTTATGCCTTTTCAAAGTTAGGCAAAAATACAGTAAAATCCGAATATGACCAAATGAACAGTAACTTTTTCAAAGGAAATTGAGCTCGAATTTCAAGGCAATCAGTTCAGAAACTATTTTTCCTCAAATTTTTATCCAAAGAGCTTTCTATAGAACTTAGAATCACTCAATTTTAATTTTTTTACAATTAGTTATGAATTTTCGAAGTTTGTCACATTTTAAGGTGACAATGAATAGTAACCCGTAAATGAAAATTTTCAAACTTGATTTTTCATCAATTGTAGCCTTCAAAAGTGATTCCAAATGCTTCCACAAGGAAAGTTAATTGATTTAAACATGAGGTGTTACACAAATGGTTCAATGCAACAGAAAATCAACTTATCATCAAAACATGACCATGCAAGATGAAGAGAATCAAGAAAGCCACAAAGAACATATATGTAACTACATATATTGAAACATGAAATCCAACATTAATCAATCCAACTACAAATATGAATTATCAACTAATGATTACATATCAATCAAAGTCTTTCACTAAGAATTTACAAATCCTAGACCTAGGAATTCATAAATACATAGCTAAACTAAGATGAAACTGAAACTCCCCTTTTAAGCTCTTAGAACTCATGCCAATCATCCATCTTCAAGAGCTGGAGGAAGCCTAGCCACTCATGGTGTGCAGAAACATCTCCATTGAAATTGACTCAGTGTTGCCCATGGAGGAAGATGACAGTGGAAGATGAGGGATTAGGGTTCTGGTGGGAGAGATGAGAGAAGATGAAGAGAAAAACATGGATGGTGGCTCAATCTCGTGTCTGACCTCACTCATACCGAAAACAGGGTTTCTAACCCGAATATGACGTGTCTGGGTCGGTTCATGGAAGTGGGCAAGTCAAATTTTCCCGAAATGGTCGGGTCTGATTGTGTTGATACGAGGGGTTCGCCACGGCGAACCATAGCAGAGAGTTTCATTCTTGAAGGCAGATGTTCGCCACGGTGAAGGCAAAGTGTGCCACGGCAAAGGCAAAATGTACCGCGATGAACCATGGCAGAGGCTCCTCTTTTTGCTCTTTGTGCCTTGAGTCTTCAATGTTGGCTCCAATCTCAGGTGTCTTACACTGAAAAGCAACAATTTAAGGCATCAATTGTCCTAGAAATTAATTGAATACAATTAATAACTAATTATGACTATTTTACCCTAAAAAAGACACTAACTCAATGCAAGGATTCTTGATCTAAAATAAGCTCAATTATAGCCAAAAGAGCCAGAAAATGCAACAAAACCATAGATGATATAATAAAAAGATAAGAATAATTTGAGCTTAATCAAGAGGTTAGCTTTAATTGAATTTAAAGCTAAATTAATATCGGTAAATTATTTGTTTTTACTGAAATGGCAATTTAAAGAGTTATATGGGGAGAAAAATTATGAAATTAGTCAAGGAAGTTCCTTTTACTGAGATATAATTAATGGTGATCTGATATAAGAATTCTGAGATACTAGAATTTTTTGGCTATCAGATAAAATAAACCAATATTATATTACGATTCAGTAGACTGTCATGATAACCGAGGCGGTAAAATTTCTGACAGAATGTCAAGGACATATGTCATGCCCAAATTGGCCAAGAAAGGGAAAAAGAAAATAAAAAGAAAAAGGAAAAGAAAATACTAAATCAAGTTAGATTAAAATTTAATTAGGGATAAGTAAAATGATTATGGTTAAGTCATCTTCCGTAGGCAGAGATTACATAATGATGGCCCACAAGGAGATGATAGTAATGTTTCCTCCATCGGTGGTGCTGTTATATTGGGTTGACCGTTGTTCTAAATAGGGCAATGTATGCTCCCATGATGCTCTCATGATCAGAGAGAGACAGCCGAGACATGGTACAGAATAGACCTTACTCTTAGGAGACTAAAACTGGTCAAGGGTAATAAAAGAGTAAAACGAGGCAGTTGTTCCTCGAACTCAATAGGGTACCACAGTATAGTGAGAGGTTATGGAACTATGATAATGAAAGTCCTCTCCTATTGCTATATAGGATTAATATATGACCGTAGGGTCTATAGAGTCCTGAAGTAAGGCACTAAGGTAATGATATGATGACATATGAATTAGCTCTAGAAATGAGCCAGTGCCAAGAGATTTAAGAGGCACAGAGAAAGAATAGTGGCCTGAGGTAGCTGAAGTTAAGAGAAAGAAAGATTAAGATTCAGTAGATGACGGAAGGGATAGAGTAAGGCCTAAGACGACAATATTGGCGTCTGTGAACAGTCTAAGGGGAATTATCAGTACAGTTATTCCAGCTGAGCAGAGGTGACTAGTCTAAAAGTCTCTCAGTAGGGATGACAGCTCAGAACGATATGATACCCTGGAATCAAAAGGGATCCTAGGAAGAGGCTAGCGATAGATCGCAGTAGTTTCCAAGGTCACTAGACTCAGCCTAGTAAGAGGCTGTATGTTATCGGGTAGCCCCAAGGTCACAGTGGACCAAGCCTGATATATACCCCTACAAGAGCATGAGAATGTGATGACCAAAGATGAATGAGTTCATGATGTGAAATCCTCCTCAGTTTAGTTAGCTGTTACAGAGAGAGTACCCTTGACTTGTTCCCAAAATCCTTTGTTGTCAATTAGACCGACCTTGATTCTGTTTAGTTCAACGTAGGAAGATGAGAACAACAAGATTTAAAGGAATTTGGGCTTTAAGTCCTGAATAAGAGATGTCCAGGCTAGATCTGAATACAGAAAGAACCCCTTATATATAAGAAAAGATTGAGTATTGACAGACAAACCCTAAGATGAGGCTAAAGTTGAGAATGTAAGCTAAAAAGACCCGATAAAAGGTAAACTAAGAAGGGTCTAAGACAGCAAAGTACCAAGGTTTGAGCCTATCAGCACTACTGCCTCAGATTCTTGTCAGCACTTTCAGTAAGCGTGCTTAGGCAAGAATAGTCTAATGATAGGTGACCCCCTGGGAAGTTAGGTAAAAGTGTGCAAAGGCTAGAAATGTGAGCCATTTTTGGCAACGAGGCACTAAGTTCAGTAGGATGAAAGAGAAAGTTAAGGTCAGAAGAGTTTAAAGGCTAAAGCTGAGTATGAGAAGGGACATTCTCCTCAATTAACCTCTTGAACATGGTCGAGAAAATATTTCACCCTAAAATTTCAAGGACGAAATTTTTTTTAAGAGTGGGAGAAATGTCACACCCCAAGTTTTAGGCCTAAGAATACACGGATTAGCCTAAGATAGGTAGGCTACTAAATCCCTATGAGCAAGAGTCCCAAAAATGTAAAAGGAATGTTGAAGGGTTTTAGGGACTAAACTGTAAATAGAGAAAGTTCTAGGGACTAAAATGTAAAAAAAGATAGAGGCTCCGGTGAAGTCTCGAGGCCCAGAAATGAGAAAAGAGATCAGTTTAGACCAAGGTTATGATAGAGGCCATAATAAGGTGATTTATGAGGTTTACTTGACCAAGGGCAAAACTGTAATTTTGGAAAGTTTCGAGCCAAGAATGGGTAAAAATGGAAGTAATACCCAAAAAATTCTAGAAAATTCTAGAAAATGAAAAATGACATTTTAAGGCCTGTATATGAGGAGAAATGAAGAAAATGCCCTTGAGTTGACTTAAAAGGAATTTATAAGTTTATGGCTCAGTTTGAAATGTAGAGGTCGATTTAATTGTTTGGGTCATAAGGAAACCTCACAAAGTTATGATAAAATGGGGATGTATGATCTAAGAGGCTATAGAATTTATAAAATTAGTCTCAACCCTTGAAGGCCAGCAGAATGGCTTTAACATTTTTTAAGGCCAGAACTGCAGTTTATGGGTTTGTTATGGGAAATTTAAAAAGAAATACTTATGGTCTGAGTTATGAGATGAGAAAATTCATAAATTTTCTACAGAATTAAATGAATTTTATGGTATAAATAGATGAATTTTTAGAGTTCAGGATGGGATAAAATGCTCCAGTCAAATGTTAAATAATTAATGTCCCTTAATTAGGAGACAAAGTTAGAAAATATCTCAGATATTTTGAGGAAGACAAGTTCAACTTGAATTCTCTTCTTCTTTCCCATGTGCTTCATTTATGAGGGTGATGAGTCATCGTATGAGTCACCAGAAGATATTTTATGGGCAGTAGAAAAATTAGAATGCAATACGGGTAAGTGTTAGACAGTTCCCTATCTACCCGGTAGAGCAAAATTTCTACTATGTGACTCAATAAGGTTGACTAATTGGTCAATAGTGTTGACTATTTTTTCCCCTCTGCTCCTTTAAGGTGGCGCCATATATGTGCCTTTTATTGGCCAATATCAATTATTAAAAATACCTAGAGATCTCAGAAAATTATGAAAAATTAAAGGAAATTTATTTAGGAATTATGGAGATTTATAAAATTATTTCCAACCCTAAATGATGAGGAGATTAGCTTTAATTGAATTTAACACTAAATTAATATCGATAGATTGTCTATTTTTACTGAAACGGCAATTTAAAGAGTTATATGGGGAGAAAAATTATGAAATTAATCAAGGAAGTTCCCTTTACTGAGATATAATTAATGGTGATCTGATATAAGAATTCTAAGATGCTAGAATTTTTCAACTATCAGATAAAATAAACTAATATTATATTACGATTCAGTAGACTGTCAGGATAACCGAGGTGGTAAAATTTCTGACAGAATGTCAAGGACACATGTCACGCCCAAATTGGCCAAGAAAGGAAAAAAGAAAATAAAAAGAAAAAGGAAAAGAAAATACTAAATCAAGTTAGATTAAAATTTAATTAGGGATAAGTAAAATGATTATGGTTAAGTCATCTTCCGTAGGATCATAACACGTGCAAACATGGTTCATTGGATGGCCAGGATTTAACCATCTATCTTTGAAAAGTCAAAATTTTTTAGAAGGGTAATTAGCCAAGTTAATCAAGGAATTAAGAGAGTTAACCTTGGATAAAGCCTAATTAATCTTAATGGATAAGAAAGATGACATAAGCCCTAACGACTCACCATCCAAGTGTCAACATATTAAGCCACATAGCCTAAGATTTGTACATGTGGAAAGAGGTAAAAATTGGAGGGCTAAGATTAAGTCTTATGCAAGAAGGGCAAATGTGAAATTAATGAAAAAGGAAGCCTATAAATACCCCCTCCTACATGTTCATTTTGTGTGAAGCCTTTCAAGTAGGAAACTGTCACATCCAATAATATGGCAATTAGGAATAAGAATATCCCTAAATATTTAAAGGTCAAAAATGACAAGGAGAAATAGAAGAATTTTGCTGGAAAATAATTATTATAATTTTCCAGGCCAATTATGAAAAGTTTGACTAATTAAGGAAAATTAGTCAAGAATAATTATGGAAAAATAATTTTGAGTCTCAGAAAATTAAGGAAAAATAAAGACAATGTTCCTTGAGAATTATATAGGATTATAAAATTGGTTTTATGACCAATTTGCCCTTAGAGAAATTACAAAGGAATTTAAGGGCAATTTAACCTAGTTTAAGGTCTTTATTTGGAAAATTCCAAATAAATATTTTTAAGAAGAATAAAATCCCAAGAAAATTTCTATGATATCCCAAGGAATTATAAGAGATTATGGAATTAAAAGAAGACCCTCAAGTATCTAGGATTTTTCCCAATTCTTTTGAAAAGTGGAAAAATCAATAAAGAGAAGGAAAATAGTTTTCCTTTTTAATTTAATTATTGGAAAATTAAATTTGAGACAAAGAGGGCAATTTGGAAAGATAAAAAATGAGGGGAATAATTTATGGATTTGACAAAAAATAATTACAGGGACCAGAGTACTGTAATTATAGAAAAGAAGTTAAACCCAGAGTAAAAGTGCACCGATAAAGCAAGACTAGAGTCTTGCAATTCAAATGGTTCACACTTAGCCATGTGTCAAGCCTCTAATGGATGGTAATTAAAGCTTTCCAAGTGTCAAGCCACCAATGGAGAGGATCTTTGTAAGACCCTTAACCTCAAAACATTATAATCTCGTCATAAAACCACTACTATGGTAGAAAAGGAAAGCTGTTAAAATGAACTACCATAGTAGAAAGAAATTTGCATAATTTTAGAAATTGACTTTCAAACTTGGGTCAAACCCAAACTCAGTTGCATGCAACTAACATCAATCATTCACAACCACTGGGCCTTCGAGCCTCCAACCTGGGTAACACAAGATATCAAAATCAGCCCATATAAATGGTTTCCAACAACGTAAATCAAAGTTCCACAAACAATAGAAAGGGCCTCCGGCCAATTAAAAGTGAGAAGATACACTTCCTTCGGTTTACCATAAAGCCGGGCAATCAAAATATTTCAAAGGACCTTAACTGTGGGAATATATATACTAGCCATACATATACAAAGGCTAGAGGCCTAAAGCTAACCAAGCTCAAGCCTCTGCGTCTCTTCCCGACGGCACTCGCCTAGAACCTTCACCTGAAAACATTGTAAACCACGGGGTGAGACAAACATCCCAGTAACCAATCTTTCCAATTCAAGGTACTACTAAATAGGTGCTCGTGAGGTGTCAAGTGGGGCAGTTCACAAGTAATATGATAACATGATGGCCACAACAAATATGCAAGTGCAATGATGCAATCCCATCAACTATATCCCTCATTTTGGGGGATTTTCAAGCGCCGAACTCAGCCTATCCCTCACTATGGGGGACGTAAAAAGCCAATCATCATGCATTAATGGAGGCCTTACCACGTGGTAGTAATAATCAAAACTCTCACCAATTCCCAATTCACGCATCATGCTCAAACCATAATCAAAAGTAATTAATCATTTCACAATTTACTTCTTTCAGTGGCCTATCTTTCACAAGTTACAAATTCAATCATTATCCATTTAAACCCCACAAGATGGTTTTCCTTTTCAATATACAACATACACTTTGAACACATTTGTTATCCGGAGCACAAAACATAAATCCACTCACAATACCATGAAAGCATGTACAAAGGATTGGAAAGTGGTTACCTCTCGCCTGAGCAAGGAATAACAAACCAATAAGACAGCCCCGTGCACCAACAAGGCTCACAACCGGTCTACACAAGCACACAAACAGACAACCATCATGTATTAGCTTTCAACTAATAATGTGGCCAAAACAACAATTGGGAGACACAAAATTACTAGCTCCAACCAAAACTCTACCCAACTCAAAGGGTATAACCATCAAAACAACACTCCGAGGTCATAAAAATCAATTAAAACCTTAATTCCTCTCTAAATATCAATTTAGGATTCAAACCTTAAGGACCCACTATAGGAATTCAACACCCAATCACCCCATTTGAACAATTGAAGTCCTAATAACATTCTAAACCGATTAAACATCTAATTTAACCCTCCTTATCATAACCCAAATCACAAAACTCAAAATCAATCTCCACATTGTCATCCTCAGTCACAAACCTCCCAATCTCATGAACCCTAACTTCAAAAACTCCAAGTTCTTTAAATCCAAGAAAACTACACTGATTAAATACTTAGACTAACCCAAAACAATCAATTAAACTCAAAACAATCAGTCAAAAACCTCAATTCCATCACAACCTAGAAAACTCTAGGGTTCCACCATAAATCCTCAAAAATTCCAAGAATGAAAGTAGATCAGAGGTTAAAATCACTTACTTGAGGTAATGGATCCTTAGAAATACCCCCTCCAAGCCAAAATACCGAAACCCTAGCAGAGCCTCTCTCTCTACCTCGGATTTTTCTAATTTTCGCACAACTGAACCCCTCCCGCGACTCTATAGATTCGGACTCCTTCACCGCGGTGAACTAATCCCGAGAGGGATTACTCGCCTGAAAACCCGACTTCGCTGTGGTGAACTCCAATCTTCGCCGTGGCGAAAGCTTCCCTAGAGGAAACTCTCGCTCGCCTAGAAAACCTTCGCCGCGGCATACCCCTACCTTCGCCGCGGCGAAACCTTCCCGAGAGGGAAACCCTGTTCACCTGGACAACTTCGCTGCGGCGTACCTAAGACTTCACCGCGGCCAAACCTACTCGAAAGAAAATCCCCCCTGGAACTCCTGGTTCGCCGCGGCGAACCTACCCTGAGAGGGGTATGTTCACCTATTCCTCCAACATACCTCAAGTCCAACCCAAACACCAAGATCAACATTAAATCGCTAATCTATCCTCAAAATCAACCAAAAGAGGCTATTAAAACCCGATAAAACTCAGGATGTTACAATCTTGACTTTGAAATTTAATTACACTTGGCACAACATTAATGATGGTTGGTGGGATATTTTGTGTGCATTGAATGAGCTTCTCCTCCCCCTAAATCTGATCCATATTTCGTGCAAGGCATGAAGAAAGGGAAAAAGAGAGAGTTCAAAGGAAAACCAAGAGAAAGGCATCAACTTTGGTAATTCAATCAAGGATTCAAGGTGAGTTTTTAGTTCTATATGTGTTCTTGCCTTGTTTTCCTTCTCTTTTATGGTTGAAAAATCTGTCCCCTCTCTCTCTAATGGTTGGACGAACTGAATAATAAAAAGGGAATGGAGTTTTGTTCATCACACTTGCTAAGACACAACAGCATAAGTTAGATCCTAGTGTTTACAAGTGATTATAGTTGGTTTTGAAGCATTTTTCATGGTTATTTCCTTGAGTGTTATTTTTGGCCAAAGCAAGATCTGAACCCTAAGATATGTTTTTCAAAGTTTTAAGGCTTTCATTGTGTTCAAAATGAAAAATAGTGTAGGGTAAACCTAAAGAACAAATGTTGGAAGCCATAGAAGCAAAGTTGCAATTTTTGAGTTTTAAACCCTAAGGGTTCGGCCAAGCTGAAACTGGAAGAGGAAAATTTATTTTGTTAAATCCAAGTAGATATTTGGAATCTACATGAAAAATCATGTGGGGTTGAGTCAAGAGGGAATTTTTAGGGTTTATGGAAACCAACTCTAAAAATCCAAGAACAAAGATGGAAGCTTTAAGGGGTTTAGGAGTTACTTGAGTTATGATAGTGATTTTATGAGGAATGGTTGATGTTTCTTGCTACCCTTTTTGTGGATTGCCATGTTAGAGTTTGGTACTTATGGAAGCAAGAAGGAACAACAAGAAAAACAAAAAGCATTGGATCAAGGTAGTGGGATCTAATTAGCCATTAATGTTAACTTTGCATTGTTATTTATGGCATGTATGCTTGCTATTATATGGTTGAACTATGATGTTCTGATATGGTTTCTCCTTGCATTTGTTGCCATGGCCTTGCATGTTGAGGTTGCTTATTTATAAAAGATTAGTTCTCCTATGATAGCTAATGCTGAAATGCTTTATAATGATGCATGTTAATGTTTGGTTGATTATCTTGTACTGGGATTTCTTAAAATCTCATCCTCCAAATATAATCTAACATTTTAGGGCCTAAAACTACTATGAGCAAGCTGCAGATTGGAGGCTAAAGTATGGTGTTTTGCCACAAAATTCGTGGACCCTTTTTGGTTATGTATATATTAAGCTAACAGTGTTGTAAGCACACTGACACTGCCATGTTTACGCGACATTTTGACTATGCTCCCGGATGTTTTTAATCACTAAATTTGGTAGGATTATAGATAACGTCTTGAGCTTCAATTTGATAGCTAATACGTTAAAAATGACCAAGTATACGAATTTTAATGATTTTTCAAAGTTAAAGGTCAGAATCTGGGAAAAAGGGTTTTTGGCAAATGGACAGTGTTGCATTTCACAAAAACCTGATGCTTTTTCATAAGGAATTGGATCATGAAATTATTTTTCCTTGAAAGAGGACTTAAAGAGCTTTAAGTAGAATTTTGAACCACTGCAATTGGATTTTTGTGGAATAAGTTATGAATTTTTTAAGTTGGGCCAGAAAAACTGAATTTTTACCTGATGAACAGTAAAAATCCGAAATTTAGCATTTTTAAGTGAAAATTGAGCCCAAGACCATCCAATGTGGTCTAAAGTGGTTTTAAATGAAACCTGAGTGGATATAATAGTAAGGTGTAACAGAAACCTCTTGCAAATTTTCGTTTAAAGAGAGAAAGAGAAGATTTCAAGTGAGAGAAAGTCATTTGGAAGCAAGGTAAGCTTCTCCAACTCTCCTATTTCAAGTATAATAATGATATGTGGGTTTTGTGCTATTTTAATGATGATGGAAAGTTATTTTTCTAAGGGGAAGTGCTGTCCAAATTTTATCAAAATGATAGGGAATGGTTTAGATGAAGTATGGTTAAGATTAAGCATGGTTAAAGGTTAAGGATTAAGTGATTGCATGTTAGTTTTGTTGAGAATCATTTTCCCTATAATTATATATGGTTCAGCCAAATTGAGAAATGTAGGAGGGAAGATGTTTCAATTCAATTTGATGCTTCCAATGAGTTTAAATGATAATTTAGTATAGGTATATACCAAGAAAGGGATGTTGGAAGCATTAAAAATTGAAATGAAAATTTTAACCTATTTATCCCGAGGGATTAGATTTTCATAAAACTAATATGATAAATGAATTCTACATGGAAAATTATGTAGGAAAGGCCCAAGAAAGTTCAAGAATCAAAGCTAGAAAAATAAACCCTAAAAGTCAAGAAAAAAGGGGTTTAAGGGGTTATGTTAAGTTATGGAGTTGAAGTAATGCTTAATCTTGTGTCATTGGTTGTCTAATAGGCTATACACAACAAAGGGGCAAAGATCTAGTCAAGAGAAAAGAGTTCAAGAGGAAGGAAAGCCAACAAGGTAGCTTTTGCATTCTATTACTTGTTAGAATTACTATACATTGTATGTTCATTGCTATGCGTTATAATGTTATGCCATGATGCCTCCATGCATGTATACCTTGGTTTATGCAAGGTTGAGATGATATGTTATGTTATGATGTTATGTTTTTCCATGGGAAGTACATAATACTCAAGTATGTATGTATGCATGTAGCCTGAATTACATTGTGATGTGTAACCATAGTAATGTATGCAATGTGCTACTAAGATTCCCCAAGAATCTTACCCCCATACTTAACAAACCCTAGGGCCTTCAACCTCCAAGATCAAAGGAAAAGAAGTAGCTATAGTAGAGAATTAAGTTTGCTTCAAGAAGAAGAAGAAGAATGAAGAAAAACCTTATGTTGGATGAATGTAATTAAGAGTATGTTTTAAGGTTTTAAGTTATGGATATATGCTAGCTTATGTGTTAATATGTGAAAGCATGCTAGTATTGTCCAATATGCATGATTATATGGTAGGAGAATTAGTATGCAAGTACTTGGTCAAGTAAGACAATTTATCCTTCCAAGGGGGATAAAAGTCAACATTATGGACCTAAACTTTGACCAAAGTCAAATTAAGCAATTGAGTGAGTATAGCCATGGGATTCGGTGAGCAAATAGATGAGATTTTTCTCTTTAAGATGAGAGTTGGTTCACCTGAACTTGATAACCACACAAGAAGTTATGCCCTTCCAAAGTTGGGCTAAAATAAGTGGAAAATGAAAAAATGACCATATGAACAGTAACTTTTTCAAGAAAAACTGAGCTCAAATTTTAAGGCAATCAGTTTAGAAACTATTTTCTCTCAAAATTTTATCCAAAGAGCTTTCCATAGAATTTGGAATCACTCGATTTTGATTTTTCTACAATTAGTTATGAATTTTCGAAGTCTGCCACATTTTTGGGTTACAATGAATAGTAATCCGCAAAAGAAAATTTTCAAACTTGATTTTTCATAACCTGTAGTCTTCAAAAGTGATTCCAAATGCTTCTGCAAGGCAAGTTAATGTGTTACAAGCCGTCCTCATTAAGTAAGGACTCACATGAATAAAATTCAGAGATATCAGTGAGAACCTTACTTAATTCAAACTCAGAAACAGCATCATCAACAGCAATATCAATAACATTAAACCTAAAAGAGAATAATCTTCATATGGATGCCTCATTGCCTCATACATATTGAAGAAAACAACTTGCTCTCCCACCTCCATGGTTATAACATCATCTTTCATTTGAATCATCACATTCGAAGTCCTCAGGAATGGTCTACCAAGAATGAGTGTAGATTCATGAGACAACTCATTAGCCATATCAAGCACATAAAAATCAGCAGGAAAGAGTAAACCCTTGACTTGGACTAGGATATCCTCTAGAATCCTTTCAAGTTTCTTGGTTGTTCTATCAGCCTATTGGAGTGTAATAGTTGTGGTTTGTAAGACACAAACTCTTAAAGCTCAATACATCGACAAGGGCATAATGTTACATCTTACTATCGTATCATTTTAGGGTTCAATTAAAACCATTTTACACAACATTAGATGGTTTTGGGCTCAATTTTATCCCAAAAACGCTGATTTTCAGATTTACACTATTCATCCAGTAAAAATCTAGTTTTCTGGCTCAACTTCAAAAATTCATAACTTAATTTAGAAAAATCGAAATGGAGTGCTTCAAAATTCTATAAAAATATCTTTAAATTCTCTTTTAGTGAAAAATAATCTTGTGAGCCAATTCCTTTTGAAAAAGTGTCAGATTTTTGTGGAAGTCACCTTTGTCTATTTGGCAAAAACTCTTTTTCCATATCCTAAACCTTAACTTTGAAAAATCATTAAAAATCGTATAGTTGGCCATTTTTAACGTGTTAACTATCAAAATGAAGCTCCAAACTTGATCTACAATCATGACAAATTTCGTGATTAAAAGAGTTTGGGAACTTAATCAAAACGTCACTTAAAATTGGCAGTGTCAGGAGGTTTACAGCACTATCCAGCTGAATATTTACATAACCAAAAGTCCATGAATTTTTTATGGTCTGACACCATAATTTAACCTTCCATCTACAGCTTGCCCTTGGAAGTTTCAGGCCCTAAAATGTTAGATTGTATTTGGGGGATGAGATTTTAAGAAATCCCAGTAGCAAGATCAATCAACCAAAACATCAAGATGCATCATTATAAAGCATTTCAACATTAGCTATCATAGGAGAACTAATCGTCTTATAAATAGGCAACCTCAACATGCAAGGCCATGACAACAAATGCAAGGAGCAATCATATCACAAACATCATAGTTCAACCATATAATAGCAAGCATTCATGCCATAAATAACAATGCAAAGTTAACATTAATGGCTAATTAAATCCCACTACCTTGATCCAATGCTCTTTGATTTTCTTGTTCTTCTTTCTTGCTTCCATAAATGCCAAACCCTAACATGGAAATTCATAAAAAGGGAAGCAAGAATCATTAACCATTCTATATAAAAATCAACAACATAACTCAAGGACAACCTTTGTCCCCAAAAGCTTCCACCTTTGTTCTTTAAATTTTAGAGTTTGTTTCCATAAATCCTAAAAATTCCCTCTTGACCTTTTCCTACATAGTTTTTTATGTAGATTTCAAATATATACTTAGATTTAAGAAAATAGAACTCTTTCTTCCAGTTTCAGCTTGGCCGAACCACTATGGTTCATTTTCTAAAAATTACAACTTTAGCTTTAATGCTTCCAACCTTTGTTCTTTAGGTTTATCCTACACCATTTTTCATTTTGAACACAATGGAAGCATCAAAACATTGAAAAAATTATCCTAGGGTCTAGTTCTTATTTTGAACGAAATGAACCTCAAGAGAAACATAAAAAAAAACACTTCAAAAACAACCTACAACCACTAGTAACCACTAGGATCTATGATGCTTTAAAGTGTTCTAACATGTTTGAACAAAAAAAATTCTTCCCCTATCATATATACATTTCGGCCAGCTCCCTTAACAAGGAAAAATCAAATATTCCAACCATACAAAGCAAGAAAACAAGACAAGGAACTATTTGGAACCATAAACTAACCTTGATTCTCACTTGTATGCTTAAAGTTGATGCCTTTCTCCTTGGTTTCCCTTTGAAAATCACTCTTTTCCTCTTTAGCTCTCTCTTGGCCGAAACATACTCAGAAAAATGGGGGAGGAGGAGCTCATTAAGTGCACAAAATATCCCAACCACTAACATTTAATGCTATGCCATGTGTCAAATGCTTACTTAATCTTAATCCTCTCTCTTAATTAACTTAATGCCAAATGAAATTAATTTCAAAAGTCAAGATCCTCTCTATTGGTGGCTTGACACTTGGAAACTTTAAATCCTCTCAATTGGTGGCTTGACACATGGCCAAATGTGAACCATTTGAATTGCAAAACTCTAGTCTTGCTTTATTGGTGCATTTTGACTCCAAGTTTAATTTTTTCTATAATTACAGTATTCTGGCCTCTGTAATTATTTTTTATCAAATCTATAATTTATTCTCCTTATTTTTATCTTTCCAAATTTCCTTCTTTGTCTCAGAATTGAATTTCTAATAATTAAATAAAAAGGAAAACTAATTTCCTTCTCTTTAGTGATTTTTCCACTTTTCAAAGGAATTAGGAAAAATCTTGGATACTTGAGGGTCTTCTTTTAATCCCATAATTTCTTACAATTTCTTGAGACATCATAGAAATTTTCTCAGGATTTTATTCTCCTTCCCAATATTTATTTGGAATTTTCCAAATAAAAGGCCTTAAACTAGCTTAAATTGCCCTTAAATTCCTTTATAATTTCTCTAAGGGTAATTTGGTCATAAAACCAATTTTATAATCCCATATAATTCTCAAAGGATATTATTCTTATTTTTTCTTAATTTTTCAAGACTTGGAAATATTTTTTCATAATTATTTTTGACCAATTTTCCTTAATTAGTTAAATTTCCATAATTGCCTTGGAAAATCATAATAATTATTTTCCACCAAAATTCTTCTATTTCTCCTTGTCCTTTTTGGCCTTTGATTATTTAGGAATATTCCTTATTCTTAATCACCTTATTGTTGGATGTGACACATAACTGTTAGGATTAAGGTTTTGATGATAACAAAGTGAGTAATTTGTGTTTCAGTATGTCGATCGATCAAGGTTTTATCGATAAACTGATAGATAATATCTCTATTTAATTAAGTAAACTCAACAGAAACTTTGATCGATAACGTGTTAGATAATGTGTTAATCGATCATTCTTAACTTAGTCAAATATAGAAATCTAGAATAAATTATCAATCACTTGATCGATAACCAATATGATCAAATATCGGGATATAAATTTGATAGGTATTTATCAATCACATGATCGATAAACCAATTATCGATGAGAAGACAGATAAATGGTAATATGCTTTACTCATTCTATGTTTTGTTTTTGTCGCCATTTATTGATCACATTATCCATCAGCCATTTATCAATAATATGATCAAACATTGCCTCATAACTTTACGTGCAGGTATTTATTTCAGTAAATTATCGATTACCTGATCGATCAGAAAATTATCGATCACATGATTGATAATCAGCATATCTTTGCTAGATCATGGCTCTTCGATCACCGGATCGATAATCAGATTATCGATAATATTATCGATAATCACACTTCATGTTTACCTTGTTTTCACATAACATGATCGATAAATCAGCTCTTTGGTTTTACAAGAATAGATCTCTTTATTGATAACATTATCGATCAACCTTTTATCGATCACCTATTCGATCAACTTACATAGCCTGTGTTTTCACTAAATACACTTTTGCTTATTGTTTATTGATAAGGTTATCTATCATCTGTTTATCGATAAAGTGTTCAAAAATTAGTGATTCAAAATTTATTTCTATAACACTTTATTTATCGATAACCTGATCGATCAATAAGTGTTCAATTACTTATTCAATCATGAGACGATTTCAGTTTAAACTTTAACTAGTCTCGATGTTTCTTAAAATTTATCATATATTTCATTCGAGCTTTTCTCAGCCTTCATAAATGTCTTATTTCACTATTTAAAGAGTTTCAAAATCAAAAGCAACCTTGATCTTCCTTGTCTATGCATCACAATATGATGTCACTATTTCCTTTTATCGATCACCTAATCGATAAACCATTGATCCATCACTTGATCGATAATCTTAGTTATCTGTTTCAAAAGCTTTCACTCAGAATAATCATAACTTGATCGATCAAGTAATAATCAAACATCACTTTTGTAACACCTTACGTTTACGACCTTATATTGTGCCAAGTTAAGACATTCAGAAGCGCAATTTAAGGTTACCGGGTTGAAAGACCTGAATTTGAAAAAAAATTTTCCCGCATTACTATTCATTGTAACCTTAAACTTGGCATAACTTTGAAAAATCATAACTAATTCTAGAAAAATCGAAACAAGGTCGTTCCAAGTCTCACTCGAAGCTCTTAACATCATCTATCAAGAAAAAATGACCTTAGGTTCCAATTTAATCAGAAACGCATCCGTTTTTAATTTCGAAAAGTACTGTTCATTTGGTCATTTTTCTATTTTCGAGGATTTTTGCCTAACTTCGGAAAGGCATAACTTCTCACACAGAGCTCTGATTGTTACGCTTTACCACTCATTTTAAAGGGAAAAATAAGATCTATTTGCATACCAAATTTCAGAGAAAAAGTCAACCATTTGACCAGGGTCTTTGTTGGTCAAAGTTTGATCAAATCTAGACCATTTTTATCCCCTTTTTCACTAATTCTAACAGCATTACGTTTTTCACTATAATCATACCATAATCACATATAAAGTTGCTCTACCATTAATATACATTCAAAAAGGTTATCATATCATGTGTTCATAATCAGAGTATGCTTACATGGCTTGAAAGAGAAAGGTTCAAAACCGTATAATACAATACATAATTCATAACTTCCTCAAGCCATGATTATTTCCTTTCCCTTCTCCTTGGCAGTAGTGGCACCTAGGATATCATGTTATAGGAGGAATGAGATTTCATAGAAATCCCAGTAGCATTGAACATACAATCATCAAGTCAACATGCATAAGATGTCATGCTACATGCAGTAAAATAACATTGCTAGTCCTTATACCATGCCATAATCATTCTGTATCCATGTCATCATATCATGGAGCATATAATCATTCTGGTCAAAACTCAATCATGCAAGAGCCAAGGCATACATTGCAAGGAGTTCACATCATCTGTACATAAACATTCTC
This sequence comes from Neltuma alba, assembly GCF_004799145.2. NCBI lineage: Eukaryota > Viridiplantae > Streptophyta > Magnoliopsida > Fabales > Fabaceae > Neltuma > Neltuma alba. Next base: position 18,573 of record NW_021632978.1, read on the forward strand.
ATGGCACATAAACACACATAGCAGAAACACCAAATGCAGATCAACAAAATAATTGCAGTTCACGCTACCTCAGTTCCATGCTTAATGTTTCCTCCTTGTTTCCTTGCTGGAGATCCTCCTAGGTTTCTAGAAAATTGCCTATCAAACATACAGTAAGGGTATGGTAAATTCCATATCCAGTATACAATTCTTTCTCTATACAATGCTACCCTTGTGCCTTTCAATTTATAAGTTCTGTATACCATTCCTAACCCTTTGACTTTGGTTTGACCAAACCTTAATCCTCAATTAAGGTCTTGGAATTCTGTAAATACCCCCTCCCCTCCCTACCATTTCGTCCAAGCATAAGGAATCCATGGGGAAGCTCTTGCAAAATGGTTTCTAGAGAGAGAAAGAAGATGGAGAAAGAAAGGCCAAGTGGTTCCAAGCCAGATCAAACTCTAAAACAAGGTATGTGATGGTTATAGCACCTGATTTTATGCCTATTTCGGATTAGTTACTATATGTATCTGATTCTTAAATTTTGCATGCTTAAAGTACACTCTCTGAGCTTTAAATCTATAGGTAGAACACTTTATTTGAATATGTGTACGATTTATGGTGATTTTTCAAAGTTAGGGTTTGAAATCTGGAAACAGTGTAGAACTTTTGGAAGAGTTTTGATTTCCGTACAGTTCCGGTACTGTTCGGCGTAGAATTGGTTCCTGAAACTATTTTTCCCTTAAATTTAACTTAAGGAGCTTTCAGTGAGACTTGGAACCACTCAATTTTGATTTTTCTAGAATTAATTATGAACTTTCAAAGTTGAGCAAAAATTCTGGAAATTTTGCGTGAACAGTACCCGCGAACCAAAATTTCCAGATTTGGTATTCTTGAACCTAAGGCCATGTAAAGTGGTCCTAATTGATAGGAAATGGATCTTAAAGATGGAAAATGATGAGATTTATATTAGAAAAGCTAAAAAGAAAACCCTAAGACTAAGAGAAAGGGTTGAGATTCAAGAAAGCTAGTCTTGAACTTTATGTAATCTAGTGGTCCTAATGGATTGTATGATCAATGTGACTATGTTTAGGACCTTTGGAACATCCAAGAGGATGTTTGGTGATGTTGACCGAATGTCCACATGGTTGGAAAGACAAGGGAATCAAAGGAAAAGTGAGAGGAAAGCCATGTTACAAGGTAGTGAACTTACCTATACTGTGTGCTTGATATGTATGCTTGCATGATGTGATTGTGTTGCCATGATGTGACTAAGCTATGATGAAATGTTTGCAAAGTTATGTTTGCAAGTTTATGTTATATTTTGCCTTGGCAATATGTTATGGAAGCATGAAATGCTTTAGCTTACTTTCCATGCCATTCATGTGTTAATGTTATAACATGTCATGCATGTGCATTATGTCTTGCATGCTTATGGGTAGTGTTTGCTACTGAGATTCCCCCGAATCTCACCCCTCCCTAACCAACCATTTAGGTCAATCAACAATGGGAATAATGGCATGAGAAGCAAGGAGAAGTAAGCGGAGAATTATTCTTGTTAATGGATGAGACTGTTGATAAATGTATAATTCTACTATTTTGTGAACTATGTTATGGATGCCAATGATGCCATGTATTTAATTATAATATTTATGGCATGAATGAAAGTGTATGAGCATGAACATGAAAGAGTAAGGCCATGTTATGTATGCCAAAGAAATAAAAAGAATTAAAGACATGTTAAGGGATAAAACATAAGTCCTGGAGCAGTGAGTTTATAGCTCCAGTTTGACCTATCAAACGAGTGAGTTAGGTCATAAGATTTTGCAAACAAAGAGATATGATGTTTCTCTTTAAAATAAGGGGTAGTTTGCCTGATTCCGATAACCGAGAAGAAAGTTATGCCTTTCCAAAATTAGGCAAAAATACAGTAAAATCCGAAAATGACCAAATGAACAGTAACTTTTTCAAAGGAAATTGAGCTCGAATTTCAGGGCAATCAGTTCAAAAACTATTTTTTCTCAAAATTTTATACAAAGAGCTTTCTTTAGAACCTAGAATCACTCAATTTTGATTTTTCTATAATTAGTTATGAATTTTTGAAATTTGTCACATTTTAAGGTGATAATGAATAGTAACCTGTAAATGAAAATTTTCAAACTTGATTTTTCATCAATTGTAGCCTTCAAAAGTGATTCCAAATGCTTCCGCAAGGAAAGTTAATTGATTTAAACATGAGGTATTACACTATGGAAGGTTTTTCATCTATCCTTAGAAGGAAAAGCTAGGGAATGGTACATGAGCCTCCCAAGACATGTAGCTGATGCATACCACAGTTGGGGGAACTTAAGGAAGGCATTTCTAGAGAAATACTTTCCGGCTTCTCGTACTTTATCAATGAGGAAGGAGATTTATTCTACCAAGCAAGACTATGACGAATCTCTCTATGATTACTGGAATAGATTTCAGGACATACTTTCAAGATGCCCACATCATCAAATTCCGGATGAACAACTTGTGCAGTATTTCTATGATGGGTTGAAGAACCAAGAGAAGGGTATGTTGCATGCTATATCGGGAGGATCTTTGATAGACTCCACTGCTGAGGAGGCTTGGGATTTGATAAAGAAGATGGCCCTGAATCATCAACAACATGGTATGAGAGATACTAGAGGAGTGCATGAGATGAGAGCTGCTTCGGTGCACAGTAGGAGAATGGACGTTTTGGAATCAAAAGTAGATTCTTTAGGAAGCAAAGTGACATCTCAATTGTCTTTGATCACTGCTGAATTGAAGAATATGAGTGTGCATCGCCTATCCGCTCCTATGGACATTACAGCGCCTAGTTGTGAAACATGTGGATCAGTCATGCATATTTCTACCATTTGTCCAGACTGCTATGAGGAAGTGTCTGCAGTCTTCCAAGGCCATCCAAATCAAAAGTGGGCCCCCCCTACTCCAACACTTACAACGAGGGATGGAAGGCAAACCCTTAATTGGGCTGGAGGAATGATGATAGTAGACCTCCAAATAGATTTCAGAAGAGTGGAGGAGCTAGTCCATCTTCAAACCAGTTCCAAAACCAATCTCAAGCCCTAACTGTCCCACCTAAGGATGAAACCAATCAACTCTTACAAAATATGATGGCCTTAATGAAGGAAGAAAGGGCTGCTAACGCTACTCAGTTCAACTCCTTAGCTTCACTAATTCAACAAGACTCATCCAAGAATGATGCTAGATTTAGTGCTTTGGAAAAGAGGATGGAGCAATGGGAGACTAAATCTGAGAACATCAACTCCTATGTAACTCAGTTGTCCAACAACATGAGTGAGCAACAAGCAAGGAGCAGTGGCGCAATCCCCTCCAACACTGTTATCAATCCTAAGGGCTTGAATGCTATTACCCTTAGGAGTGGGAAGCAAGTGAATTTTAGAGAAGAGGAGGATGAAGTTATAGATGATGAAATCTTGTGTGATGAGATGCCACAAGCACCTTCAAAAGTAAAGCATTCTGAAAGCTCCAAGGAGAAGAGGCTAAAGTTAAAAGAAGCCTCAAAAGAACATGATAGCAAGGGTAAAGCTGTAGAATCTGAGCCAAGCAATCATGGAGCCTCAAGCAAGGAAGGTAAGGAGGTAAACATCAATGAACTACCTTTCCCTAATGCTTATTTGAAAAATGTGAAAATGGGTAAGGAGAGGCAAGATCATGAGTTGCTTAAGACATTTAGGAAAGTAGAAGTGAATATACCCTTGCTTGACCTGATTAAAAAGATTCCTAAGTATGCTAAGGTCTTAAAAGAATTATGCACTCAAAAGAGGAGATTTAAACCTAATGAAAGAGTCCAATTACCCTCTAATGTGTCTGCATTGTTTAAACCCCAAATTCCTGTAAAGTGTCAAGACCCTGGATCTTTCACTATCCCTTGCACTATAGGAAAGGTTACTATAGGGGGAGCCTTGTTAGATCTAGGTGCAGCCATTAATGTCATGCCTAAGTCCATATACACTTCTCTAGGAGTCAAGACTCTTAAGTCCACTACTGTTGTGCTCCAATTAGCTGATAGGACTATTAGGTATCTTGAGGGCATTACTGAAGACATTTTAGTCCAAGTTAAGGGATTGGTGTTTCCTGCTGATTTTTATGTGCTTGACATGTTTTCTGAACTTGTAAATGACACTACACTCATCCTTGGTCGACCTTTCTTAAGGACTGCTAATACCATGATTAGCATGAAAGAGGGCACCATAACTATGGAGGTGGGTGATAATAAAGTTTCTTTTAACATGTATGAAGCAATCAAACATCCTTATGAGGACTATTCACTTTTGGGGGTTAACATGATAGACATTGCTGTTGAGGATGCTTGTTCTGAAGTTGAATTGCAAAATGACTCTTTCTATTCTGATATTTACACTGATGAATCTATTGATGAGAATGAATCCATTTCTTCCTTTTCATCTCTTTACTCTACACCTTCTACTTGCTCATGTGGTGGTGATGTTACATGCCTTGATTGTACTGTGGTTAATTGCATGCTTTCTATCCCACACACATTTTCTGTTTCCTCCCTTGACTCCAAGTTAGACTGTGATTCCTCTATTATCAGTGATGATTCCCTTGGGGAAAGGTTTCCTGTTGTTGTTTTAGATATGGAGGAAGAAGTCATGGAGAAGAATCTCTCTAAGGCAGTTGCTGTAAATTAACTAGAAGTTGGTTCAACGCTTGGAGAGGAAGTTAACTATAAGGCTGAGGAATTATCACTGGTTGAAGGAAAGGGGAGTAATCTGTTCTCTCTTGAAATTCATAAATTGATTCCTTCTATTGTGCAACCACCTACACTTGATTTGAAACCCTTACCTCCTACTTTGAAATATGTTTTCCTTGAGTCTAATGAACAACTACCTGTTATAATTGCTAACTCATTGTCTGAGAGTGAGGAAGAGAGACTCTTATCTGTTTTGAGGGAGCATAGAAGGGCAAGAGGTTGGACACTAGCAGATATACCTGGAATTAGTCCTGCTGTGTGCACACATAGAATTTTACTAAGTGAGGAATCAAAACCAGTGAGACAACCCCAAAGACGATTGAACCCTCTCATATTAGATGTAGTTAAGAAAGAAATTACTAAATTGTTGAGTGGTGGGATAATATATCCAATTTCTAATAGTGAGTGGGTCAGTTCAGTGCATGTTGTGCCAAAAAAGAGTGGGGTAACAGGAGTAAGGAATGAAAGGGATGAATTAATTCCTACAAGGGTTCAAAACTCATGGTGTGTGTGCATAGACTATAGGAGACTTAATGATGTAACACGTAAGGATCACTTCCCTATACCCTTCATTGACCAAATGTTGGAGAGACTAGCTGGTAAATCACATTACTGCTTTTTAGATGGCTTTTCTGGCTATTTTCAGGTACCCATAGCCCCTGAGGATCAGGACAAAACCACTTTCACATGCCCCTTTGGTACCTTTGCTTATCCAAGGATGCCATTTGGGTTATGTAACGCTCTAGGCACCTTTCAAAGGTGCATGATGGCGATTTTTAGTGACCTTTTAAAGCACAATTTGGAGGTCTTCATGGATGATTTTACTGTTTATGGGGAGAGCTTTGATCAGTGCCTGAATAGCCTAAGGCACGCTCTAGAGAGATGCATAGCCAAAAATCTTGTTTTGAACTTTGAGAAATGTCATTTCATGGTGGGTAGTGGCATAGTGTTAGGTCACCTCATCTTTAGCAAAGGGATAGAGGTTGATAAGGCTAAAATTGAAGTTATCTCATCTTTGCCTTACCCTACCTGTCTTAAAGATTTGAGATCTTTTCTTGGGCATGCAGGGTTTTATAGGAGCTTTATTAAAGATTTTAGTAAAGTTGCTTTGCCCCTTTCTACTCTTCTTAAAAAGGACGTTGAATTTAATTTTGATGAAAAATGTAGACATGCCTTTGATACCCTCAAGTCTATGCTTGTTTCACCTCCTATTTTGACTGCACCCAACTGGAATTTACATTTTGAACTTTCATGTGATGCTTCTAATTGTGTAGTGGGTGCTATGCTTGGCCAGAAGGAGGAGAAACAATCTAGAGTCATAGCCTATGCCTCTAAGACACTTGACCCAGCTCAAGTCAACTATACCACCACTGAGAAAGAAATGTTTGCTATTGTATTTGCTTTAGACAAGTTTAGACAATATCTAATAAATTCTCGAGTGATTGTGTATACAGATCATGCAGTTGTCTGCTATCTACTTAAAAAGCCACAGTCTAAACCAAGATTGATCAGATGGGCTTTACTGCTTCAAGAGTTCGACATTGAGATTAAGGATAGACCCGGGGCAGTGAATCAAGTAGCCGATCACTTGAGTAGGCTACCGGAGGACACAAGGGGAGTAGACTCTTCTGACTTGACTTGTGATTCTTTTATCGATTCAGCTTTATGTTCTATGGTTTCTATAGAGCCTTGGTATGCTAATATTGTCAATTATCTCATGTTTGGACTCACTCCTCCCTTTATGTCTAGATTTCAGGCACAAAAGCTTCGTATCGAGTCAAAGTATTACATTTGGGATGCCCCTCATATATGGAGGATGTGCAGTGACCAAGTAATAAGAAAGTGTGTACTGGAGGAGGATTTTGAGCCTATTATTTCAGCTTGCCATTCCATGGTTTGTGGTGGTCATTTTAGTGCAAGGAAGACATCTAGGAAGGTCTTAGATTCTAGATTTTATTGGCCCACCCTCTTCAAAGATTCTTTTACATTTTGTAGATCTTGTGACAAGTGTCAACGATTTGGGGGGTTGGGAAAAAGACATGAGATGCCTTAACAGCCCCTCCTGTTTTGTGAGATTTTTGAGGTTTGGGGAATTGACTTTATGGGACCCTTTCCTTCTTCCCTTGGTTTTGTATATATTTTATTAGCCGTAGATTATGTATCCAAGTGGATTGAAGCTATACCTTGCAGAAAAGATGATGCCCCAACTATACATAGATTTCTAAAATCACACATTTTCTGTAGGTATGGGATCCCTAGGGTTATAGTGAGTGATCGGGGAACACATTTTTGTAATAGGATAGTCAACAGCCTATTGTCCAAATTTGGTGTCACTCATAAAATCTCTACTACCTATCACCCCCAAACCAATGGTCAAGCTGAAATATCTAATAGGGAAGTGAAGCATATTCTGGAGAAAATGGTAAAGCCATCCAAGAAGGACTGGAGCTCACGTTTAGAAGAAGCATTATGGGCTTACCAGACTGCATACAAATCACCCATTGGCATGTCTCCCTGCCGCTTAGTTTATGGAAAGCCATGTCACTTGCCAGTGGAGCTAGAACACAAAGCATATTAGGCGGTCAAGTAGTGCAACATGAATATAGAGTCCTCTGGCATGGAAAGGAAGCTGCAATTGCAAGAGCTGGAGGAGATTAGACTTGAAGCTTATGAGAACTCTAGACTCTACAAGGAGAAGACCAAATTTGTTCATGATCGGGGTATCTTGAGAAAGGAATTCAAGGAAGGCGATAGAGTGCTGTTGTACAAGGCTCGATTTACCTTCAAGCAAGGAAAATTCAACACCAGATGGGATAGGCCATACACAGTCACTAAAGTGCACAATTTCGGTATGGTGGAGCTACTACATGAGGAGACCAGGGCCAGATTGAAAGTTAATGGGCATCTACTGAAGCTCTACCATGAGAATCAAAAGCCTCCTTAACTCCCTGGTCGTTTCTTTCCTTCACTCATTTACATGCTTTTGCTAATTATTGATCTTGCTATGTTTTGTGCATTGTATGTTGAATGAGTGTGGGGGAGAAACCCTTTTCAGTAGGATAGTATTGTAGTTGTTGTTTGAATTCAATAAGACCCCCTGCAAGTTTTGATCTCTATCCTATCTTATTTTGTGCTTGATGATTTGGTGCTTGTAATGAATTATATGATTCAAATTGATTGAGAAAGTTCGTCTGTGGTATACTGCTTAATCATGGACTTATTGAGCACCTTCTGATCTCTTTTGATGCACTTTAAAGTTTTTGAAGTATCCAGCTATATCTGTTGTTTGGTGTTGTGTTTCTCTGTTGTTTGGGTGTTTTATGTATTATTCTATGCTCTCTGTGACACTTCACCGCGGCGAAGTGGTTCTGTTTCTCATGTGTTACTCTCGGTGACATTTCGTCACGGCGAACTCTAGCTTTCGTCGCGGTGAAGGTCGCCAGTCTCTGTGTGTTGCTCTCGAGATGGTTTGGCCGCGGCGAACGTTCACCTTCATCGTGGCGAAACCCTTCTCTTCTCCTTTTGTTTTCACCTCGGGCATGGTTCACCGCGGCGAACCTGTCATTTCAGCACTGGATGGTTTCATTTTTCCCTATTTTTCCACGTGAAATGTCCTTTTTGCCCCCTATTCTGACTCACCCACTCTTTTATCTTAACCCCTTTTCAGTCTTTTCCCCTCCCCACTCCATTATACCCTATTACCCATTCAATCTTCCAAAACCATCGGCCCCTCTCTTCTTCAGAAACCATCCCTCTTCATCTTCTCCCATTCAGCAACCGCAGACAGCGAACTCCCTCTGCCTTCCATCTCCATAACCACCGGCTTCCCTCCCTCTCCTTATCCCTCTCAGTCGCCTTCCCCCTCTCTCCTCTTCTCCCTTATCTCTTCCATTTTTTCTGTTCCCTCTCCCTCTTTCTCTGCTCTTAGTCGGCGCTGGTGATCTCTCCCCCTCTCTTGTGATATGTTTTCTCTCTTCCTTTGTTCTTTCCTTTAGTTTAATTTTGTTTAGTTGTTAATTTGCTTGTTTGTTCTGGCATTGTGTTGTTGGGTTGGGTTATTTTGTTGTTAGATTGTGGTTAAGTAGCTCTTAGGTTATCTAATGATTCATGGTGCATTGTGTTTTTCTTTAATCTCTTTACTTAATTCTGAAAGTTTTTGATAAATTGAAAACCTATGAATCATTATATAACTATTTGCTATTGTCTAGGTTGTGATTTTGGTTTTTCTAGGTAGTGTTAGTTGTTCTTTGTGTAGTTTTTGTTTAGTGTGTGTGTTACTTCTTGTGTTTAGACTATGCCTCGCACTAAGAAACCTGCACCTGTGTCTGAGTGTGATTCGGGGGATGAATACACCTTCGAGGAGCTATACCGAAGGATTGACCAAAGACCCCTTCTTAAGGAGCGCCCCTTTCCCTTAGACCCACCTGACCATCCTTTTGTCTGCCAGCTCCGTGCCTCCCAATTGACCGGTTTGGTCTAAGAGCGTTCCATGGGTAATGACGCTTTTGTTCACCACTTTTACACTTATGCCTGTTTCCATAGTTCCTTAGTCGTCGACTTCCGCAATGTCCTTGTCCGCCATTCCTTTACCGTCGACAACATCCGCTTCCATTACCACCTTCCCCCTAGTCGCCATTCGAGCTATTCGGCCTACAGAGACAATTACCCATTTGACGATGTGGTCCAAACCCTATGTCATAACGGAGCCACTTGGCATCGCCCACGTACTTCTGAGCAATACATTAAGCGGTCCGAGTTCCGACCTGATGTCACACCCTGATAATTTTATTCTAACTGATGAATGATTTGTGACTGACTAAGGCCAAGTAGTATAGTAGACTGGTAGAGGATCCAGGCTATGAGGAAAAAATCAGGATAGGGACATAACGGTCATTTCTGAAAAGATCAGTTAAGAAAGGGCAGTATTGGAAATAATGTCCAAATTTCCTGAAAAATTCCCAGAAAATTATGAAAAATAGAAAGGAGGGTACAGAATAATGTTTGAGGCTTAGAAGATGAATATGAGATTAAAAATAATTTATCAGGAAATTATTTGTAATTATTGGAATTTTTGGTTAATTAAGGAAAATTAGCCAATTTCCATTATTTAAAATATATAGAGGCCTCAAAAATTCAAGGAAAAATATGGATAAATTATGTGACATATTATCCTAATTTATAAAATTATTTCCCACCTTTGGATGTACAAAGGTTAGCTTAAAGGATATTTATTACCAAATTATTATCGGTAGAATAGTGATTTTTGACAGAATAAAATTTAGAAAATTATAGAGGGAGATAGAACTTGAGAAAAATCATGGATTACCCTTGGAATGAGGGGAATTTAATGAGGTGTTGAAATCGGAATTTTGTGACAGTAAATTGGACAGGATTGCTGGAAAATCGGGCCGGAAATACACAAATAATCAGTGGATTGCACTGATTATTGGATGAGTCATATTTTTCCAATATTAAGAGCAATAATTCGGCCAAAATTAGAAGGAGAGGACAAAGTTGGAATTTTCCAAATTGTTCAAGGGCATAAAGGGAAATAAGAGACAAAATAATAAAATAATATTTATTTTCCACATGAAAATCACATGGTGATTAGGTGTCCCTACATGTGTCACTTTCTTATGGTGAGTGCCCTAAGATTTGTCCACGTGTAAAGTAGAAAAAAATGGACGGCCGAGATCGCATCTTTTTCCCGAAGGGCATTTTCGGCATTTTGAAATATCAAGGCCTATAAATACCCCCCCTTTCATGAAGAATTCGGCCAAGAGGTGTTTGTTGGGAGAGAATTTTGTGTTCTTGAGTTCTAGGAGAGAGAAAGGAAGAAAGAAGAGAGAGAAAGAGAGACAGCAAGCTTAATCACCTCTAATCGCCGATTAAGCGCTAATTAAGGTATGTTTATCTCCCTAAGTGTTAATTATTTTTAGTTGATTATTTATTTGAGGAAGATTAGGATTAATTACCTTGATTAATTATGGTTTAGTGATAGCTAAGATTAATTATGTTATTTGATTAAGGATTAGTAAGTGATTAAGGTTAGCTACCCTAATTAATTAGTGATTAGTTATGATAATTGAAGGATGATTAATTATGGGTAATCATGTTGATTAAGTATTGATTAAAGCTTAATCATATTGATTAGAGAATGATTAATGATTAATCATATTGATTAGAAAATGATTAATCATGTTAATTAAGGAATGAATAATGGTTAATCATGTTGATTAGAGAATGATTAATGGTTAATCCAAAAAGGGATTAGTGATTTAATCTTAAAGGATTATGACTATGTGACTTGAGGACCTTAATTAAGTATTGGATTAAGGACTAAGGGTTAGTGATTAACCAAGGAAGCATGATTAATCATGGGTTAAGGAAGAATTCCAAGACCTTAATTGAGGATTAAGGCTTGGTCAAACCAAGGTCAAAGGTTTAGGAAAGGTATACAGAAATTATAAATTGAAAGATACAAGGGTAGCATTATATTGAGAAAGAATGGTATACTGGATATGGAATTTACCATACCCTTACTGTATGGTTGATAGGCAACTCTTCTGGAAACCTAGGAGGATCTCCAGCAAGGGATCAAGGAGGAAACGTTAAGCAAGGAATTGAGGTAGCGTGAACTGCAATTATTTTGTTGATCTGCATTTGATGTATCTGCTATGTGTGTTTATGTGCCATGAGAATGTTATGTACAGATGATGTGAACTCCTTGCAATGTATGCCTTGGCTCTTGCATGATTGAGTTTTGACCAGAATGATTATATGCTCCATGATATGATGACATGGATACAGAATGATTATAGCATGGCATAAAGACTAGAAATGTTATCTTACTGCATGTAGCATGACATCTTATGCATGTTGACTTGATGGTTGTATGTTCAATGCTACTGGGATTTCTATGAAATCTCATTCCTCCTATAACATGATATCCTAGGTGCCACTACTGCTAAGGAGAAAGGAAAGGAAATAGTCATGGCTTGAAGAAGTTATGAATTATGTAATGTATTATACGGTTTTGAACCTTTCTCTTTCAAGCCATGTAAGCATACTATGTTCATAAATACATGATATGATACCCTTTTTGGAATGTATATTAATGATAGAGTAGCTTTATAAGTGATTATGGTATGATTATAGTGAAAAACGAAATGCTGTCAAAATTAGTGAAAAAGGGGATAAAAATGGTCTAGATTTGACCAAACTTTGACCAACGAAGACCCTGGTCAAATGGTTGACTTTTTCCCTGAAATTTGGTATGCAAATAGATCTTATTTTTCCCTTTAAAATGAGTGGTAAAGCGTCACAATCGGAGCTCTGTGTAAGAAGTTATGCCTTTCCGAAGTTAGGCAAAAATCCTGGAAAATAGAAAAATGACCAAATGAACAGTACTTTTCGAAATTGAAAACGAATGCGTTTCTGATTAAAGCGGAACCTGAGGTCATTTTTCCTTGATAGATGATGTTAAGAGCTTCGAGTGAGACTTGGAACGACCTCGTTTCGATTTTTCTAGAATTAGTTATGATTTTTCAAAGTTATGCCAAGTTTAAGGTTACGGTGAATAGTAATGCGGGAAAAGAAATTTTCAAATTCAGGTTTTTCAACCCGGTAACCTTAGATTGCGCTTCCGAATGTCTTAACTTGGCACAACATAAGGTCGTAAACGTAAGGTGTTACATTTATGGTATCAGAGCACATGGTTCTGGCACACAGAACAAATTTTGATATTTTGTATGCTCTGCATTTTAAGGAAAGCATGTGATAGTGCTTATTAATGAGTTCATTTGGTCATTAGGATTACAGAAAAGCTCAGGTAATGGCTGTTTGTAGTGGAAGTGGAAAATCCGGAGAGACCATCAGCAAGGTCATGCCCGGTGAGCGATATCCATGGTGGTATGATGAGACATGGTGGTACGAGGACATTGAGAGGTATGGAGAGCTTAGCACTAAATCCCCAGCTACTCAGGTAGATTACTTCGGTTTCAAGGGGAAGGCTCTAGAGAAAGACATTGCCACTGTTGCCTCTAATATATAGCTCCAGTTGTTAAGATGCCTACTAAGGATGAAGCAGGTCCAAGTAAGATCCCTATACCTGAAATTAAGAAAGAGTTCCAGTGCCTCCCTCAGCTAGTTCAAGAATTCCAGTTTAGAAGCCGTTTCATTAGCCATATGAGCACCAGGAAGCTGATGTATACTTAAGGTTCTTAGAGGACATTAAGAGCCTTTATTATTGGGTGACTAGAGAGGATCATACCTTGGGAAATGAAGATTGGATCCTAGCCCTGTTCCATGTAATCCCCAAGACATGGAAATGGAATGAAGGAATCAATGAGATATGTAATCGCCTAACCAGATGCACTTTCCTGGAGATGGTCGACGCCATAGAGACCTTTGTATGGGCTACTTTTCCATGAGCTGGTCATGGTCAATGCTAGACTGATGATGTATATAGTGTAAATAGTTTTGGACTGTATATAAGTTAGGCTAACTGCTAAAAACTCTGTGTAACCCTTGTGTTGCTGTACAAATGTTTGTTATATAAATAAGAAGGGTATGTTTATATGATAAATGATTAAAGAGTTCCTTTATTCTCCCATAGTTAATTAAAGAACAAGCGAAATGGTGAGAACACGGAGAGGAGCAAGAAACACTCCTGAGGAACCACATAGAGATCCTATCCAGCAAGTAATGAATAGGCTGGATGAGCAACAACGAGTCGTACAGCAACTACAAGAGGCACAGTTACGGCAGCAAGAAGAGAGAGACGCCGTTATAGCAGCAGCGGTAGCAGCAGCGATTGCTCAGTTACGACAACCTGAGCAAATGCAAGCTGAAGCGACCCCACAAGTCCAACAGCAAGTACCTGAAGAGCAAGCAGGAGTGGCTGAAAATCAAGGAGATATTCAGCAGTGGATTACGAAATTTTGCAAGCATAATCCACCAGAGTTCAAGGGTTCATTGGAACCACAAATAGCTGAAGATTGGATTACCCGACTGGAGAAGATCTTTCGGGTAATGGGATGTTCATCTGAGATTAAAGCTCAGATGGCAATTTATAAGCTAGAGAAAGAAGCAGATCAGTGGTGGAACAACACTGAGTTGGTACTGCAAGCCAACAACACCCCAATAACATGGGAGGTGTTCAAAGAAAGATTCTATCAGAAGTACTTTCCCCGATCAGCACAGGATAAAATGGAAGCTGAATTCCTAGTGTTGCAGCAGGGGAATAATGAAACTTTTGATGACTACTTAGCAAAGCACATTCGGCTGTCCCGTTATTCTGCTTATCTTAAAACGTCTCAATGACGAACGGTGGAATACGGAGAAGCTGGTCAGAGGATTAAAGCCAGCATTAAGAGAGGTCGTGGCGCCTCAGCAGATCGAGAGTTTTAACAAGGCAGTAGAAGTCTGCCGTATTACTGAAGCAAGTCAAAATCATCGAGGAATGATGCCGATAGCTTTGAAAGCTGAGAGACCCCCATCGAGGCCGAATCAAGAAGGAACCTCTTATGTTAATAAAAGAGGAAGAGGCCTGGCTTTGGCAGAAAGATGAGAAGAGGAGGCAGACGACCTGAAGGGTTTGATATCACACGAAGGGCCAAGGAATGTGAGAAGTGTGGCAAGAATCATGGCGACAGGCCATGTTTATTTGGCCAGAACGTGTGCTATAGATGTGGGAGACCAGGACACTTTTCGAAGGAATGCCCACAAGGGGCAGAAGGGACGAGACAGCAGACCCAAGGCAGGGTGTTTGCCCTTACACAGGAAGAGGCCCGTAAGTCACCTGACATGATCCAAGGTACGATCACTGTTAATGATTGCCTTGTGTATGCCATGTTTGACTCAGGTGCTAGCCATTCCTTTATATCACATGATTGTGTTGGGCGATTGGGTTTGACTGTTGATACCTTGCCATATGATATTGTTGTTTCTACTCCCACTAGTCCTAAAGTTGTGACTTCTAAAGCATGCCTGAATTGTGTGGTCTGTTATCAGCATTGTTGCACTATCATTGACTTGATATGCATGCCTTTTCGTGACATTGAGGTGATAATTGGTTTGAATTGGTTATCTGCCAATAACATACTTCTAGATTGTGGTAAGAAAACGTTAGTATTACCCTCTAAGGAAGAAATCCCTAGAAAAGAAGTAAGTCTAAATTTTATAACTGAAGCCGAAGCGAGTAGATGCTTACGGCACGGATGTCAAGGATATATTGTATTCTTCTCAATTCGAGCAGAGGCAGAAGAAGGAATTGAAGAAATACCGATAGTGAAAGACTTCCCAGAGGTATTTCCAACAGAGATCAGTGGACTTCCGCCAGAGCGAGAAGTGGAGTTCACGATTGATCTTGTACCAGGGACAAAACCAATATCCAAAGCTCCATATCGAATGGCTCCCAACGAAATGGTTGAGCTAAAGAGACAAATTGAGGAGCTGTTGGAGAAGGGTTTTATAAGACCAAGTGTATCTCCCTGGGGTGCTCCAGTACTCTTTGTGAAAAAGAAAGACGGTAGTCTAAGGCTATGCATTGACTATCGAGAGCTAAACAAGGTGACGATAAAGAATAAATACCCTCTGCCGCGAATTGATGATCTGTTAGACCAACTGGCAGGAGCAACGGTGTTTTCCAAGATCGATCTACGATCGGGATATCATCAGCTGCGGATAAAGACAGAAGATGTTTCGAAGACTGCATTTAGGACCCGATACGGACACTATGAGTTCTTAGTGATGCCGTTTGGATTGACAAATGCACCTGCTATTTTCATGGACTACATGAACCGGATTTTTAGACCATACTTAGATCTGTTTGTAGTAGTTTTTATTGATGACATACTAGTGTACTCCAAAACTCAAGAAGAGCATGAGCAGCACTTGAGAATTGTGCTGAGTACACTGAAGGAGAAACAACTCTACGCCAAGCTCAGTAAATGTGAGTTTTGGTTAAAGGAAGTTAAATTCCTAGGCCATGTGATTAACCATGAAGGTGTGGCCGTAGATCCCAGTAAAGTTGAATCAGTACTGAACTGGGAGCAGCCTAAGACAGTGACAGAGATACGAAGTTTCTTAGGGCTGGCAGGTTACTATAGGAGATTTATCCAGGACTTTTCTAGAATTGCCCAAGCGCTGACAAAGCTAACCAGGAAGAACCAGCAGTTCTTGTGGGACGAGAAATGTGAGGCAAGTTTTCAAGAGCTGAAGCGAAGGCTAACCTCTACCCCAGTACTAGTTATCCCCGATCCAACACTACCATATGTAGTGTACACAGATGCTAGCAAACAGGGATTGGGATGTGTACTGATGCAGCAGGGAAGAGTTGTTGCCTACGCCTCGCGCCAATTAAAACCTCACGAAGAAAATTACCCCACTCATGACCTGGAGCTTGCAGCGATAGTGTATGCCTTGAAGATATGGAGGCATTATTTGTATGGGGCAACTATAGAATTGTTCTGTGATCACAAGAGTCTCAAGTACCTGCAAGACCAGAAAGAACTTAACATGAGACAGAGGAGATGGATGGAGTTGTTGAAAGATTATGACTATCAGATCAAGTATCATCCGGGAAAAGCCAATGTAGTGGCTGATGCTTTGAGCAGAAAAGTGGTGCAAGTAGCTACCCTCATGATCAAAGAGGGTGATCTGTTAGAAGATATAAGAGATTGGGGTCCTATTTATCACATGCAGTTAACAGCAGATGATGTGGCTAATGAGCCATTAGTGCAGAGAACAACTGTTGATGTGATAAGACAAATTAAAGAAGCTCAAAGAGGAGATCCGTTAGCAAAGACCCTTCGAGCTAAAGTCTTGAGCAATGAGGCAAAAGATTTCGAGATCTCAACAGAGGGAGTAATAGAATTCAGAGGAAGATCGTATGTTCCTCCTGTAGATGATCTCAGGAAGCAAATCCTAGATGAGGCACATAAAAGCAAATATACGATTCATCCAGGAATGACCAAGATGTATCAAGACATCAAGTCATTGTTTTGGTGGCCTGGTATGAAACGAGATGTCACTGAGTATGTGACAAAGTGCCTTACATGCCAAAAGGTGAAGACGGAACACCAGAAGCCGTCAGGATTTTTACAACCCCTTAGTATTCCTGAATGGAAGTGGGACAGTATCTCTATGGACTTCATAGTAGGACTACCTCGTACGTCGTCAGGATACGATGCAATATGGGTCATAGTTGATAGACTGACGAAGTCGGCCCATTTCTTGGCGATTAATGTTAAATATTCGCCAGAGAAGTTAGCGAGGTTATACATTAAAGAGATCGTAAGATTACATGGGGTTCCAGAGTACATTGTGTCTGACAGGGATCCAAGATTCATGTCGAGATTCTGGAAAGCAGTGCAAGAAGCCATGGGCACGGTACTGAGTTTCAGTACAGCTTATCATCCGCAAACGGACGGACAAACAGAACGAACGATACAGACACTAGAAGATATGCTGAGAGCGTGCGTTTTGGATTTCAAAGGAAGCTGGGATGAATATCTGCCTTTGGCAGAATTCGCGTACAACAACAGTTACCATTCCAGTATCCAGATGGCACCATACGAGGCATTGTACGGGAGAAAGTGCAGATCCCCGCTTTGTTGGGCAGAACTCGGAGAGAGAAAAATTTGGGGTCCAGATATAGTAGATCGTACCTCTGAACAGATTAAACAGATCAAACAGAGGCTACTCACGGCTCAAAGCAGACAGAAGAGCTACGCCGACAGTAGGAGAAAGCCGTTAGAGTTCGAGGTTGGAGACCATGTCTTCCTGAAGGTATCTCCAACTACCGGAGTAGGACGATCTATTAAGGCGAGAAAGCTGACGCCTAAATATGTGGGACCATTCCAAATACTCTCAAAGGTAGGACCTGTAGCCTATCGACTGGCCTTACCCCCGAACTTAAGTCAGTTGCACAACGTCTTCCATGTTTCCCAGTTGAAGAAGTACAATCCGGATCCAGAACATGTGCTAGAATATGATCAGATTGAGCTAAAGAACAATCTGACATTTGAAGTAAGACCAGAACGCATAGTGGATCGGAAAGTCAAGCAGCTGAGGAACAAAGGAATCCCTTTGGTCAAAGTGATTTGGAAAGATCTAAATCAAGAAGAGGCCACGTGGGAAAAGGAGGACGAGATGAGGAGCAAGTATCCAGAGCTCTTCACATAAGGTATGTGTTAAAATTTCGAGGACGAAATTTATTTTTAGGGGGGAAGAAATGTCACACCCTGATAATTTTATTCTAACTGATGAATGATTTGTGACTGACTAAGGCCAAGTAGTATAGTAGACTGGTAGAGGATCCAGGCTATGAGGAAAAATCAGGATAGGGACATAACGGTCATTTCTGAAAAGATCAGTTAAGAAAGGGCAGTATTGGAAATAATGTCCAAATTTCCTGAAAATTCCCAGAAAATCATGAAAAATAGAAAGGAGGGTACAGAATAATGTTTGAGGCTTAGAAGATGAATATGAGATTAAAAATAATTTATCAGGAAATTATTTGTAATTATTGGAATTTTTGGTTAATTAAGGAAAATTAGCCAATTTCCATTATTTAAAATATATAGAGGCCTCAAAAATTCAAGGAAAAATATGGATAAATTATGTGACATATTATCCTAATTTATAAAATTATTTCCCACCTTTGGATGTACAAAGGTTAGCTTAAAGGATATTTATTACCGAATTATTATCGGTAGAATAGTGATTTTTGACAGAATAAAATTTAGAAAATTATAGAGGGAGATAGAACTTGAGAAAAATCATGGATTACCCTTGGAATGAGGGGAATTTAATGAGGTGTTGAAATCGGAATTTTGTGACAGTAAATTGGACAGGATTGTTGGAAAATCGGGCCGGAAATACACAAATAATCAGTGGATTGCACTGATTATTGGATGAGTCATATTTTTTCCAATATTAAGAGCAATAATTCGGCCAAAATTAGAAGGAGAGGACAAAGTTGGAATTTTCCAAATTGTTCAAGGGCATAAAGGGAAATAAGAGACAAAATAATAAAATAATATTTATTTTCCACATGAAAATCACATGGTGATTAGGTGTCCCTACATGTGTCACTTTCTTATGGTGAGTGCCCTAAGATTTGTCCACGTGTAAAGTAGAAAAAAATGGACGGCCGAGATCGCATCTTTTTCCCGAAGGGCATTTTCGGCATTTTGAAATATCAAGGCCTATAAATACCCCCCCTTTCATGAAGAATTCGGCCAAGAGGTGTTTGTTGGGAGAGAATTTTGTGTTCTTGAGTTCTAGGAGAGAGAAAGGAAGAAAGAAGAGAGAGAAAGAGAGACAGCAAGCTTAATCACCTCTAATCGCCGATTAAGCGCTAATTAAGGTATGTTTATCTCCCTAAGTGTTAATTATTTTTAGTTGATTATTTATTTGAGGAAGATTAGGATTAATTACCTTGATTAATTATGGTTTAGTGATAGCTAAGATTAATTATGTTATTTGATTAAGGATTAGTAAGTGATTAAGGTTAGCTACCCTAATTAATTAGTGATTAGTTATGATAATTGAAGGATGATTAATTATGGGTAATCATGTTGATTAAGTATTGATTAAAGCTTAATCATATTGATTAGAGAATGATTAATGATTAATCATATTGATTAGAAAATGATTAATCATGTTAATTAAGGAATGAATAATGGTTAATCATGTTGATTAGAGAATGATTAATGGTTAATCCAAAAAGGGATTAGTGATTTAATCTTAAAGGATTATGACTATGTGACTTGAGGACCTTAATTAAGTATTGGATTAAGGACTAAGGGTTAGTGATTAACCAAGGAAGCATGATTAATCATGGGTTAAGGAAGAATTCCAAGACCTTAATTGAGGATTAAGGCTTGGTCAAACCAAGGTCAAAGGTTTAGGAAAGGTATACAGAAATTATAAATTGAAAGATACAAGGGTAGCATTATATTGAGAAAGAATGGTATACTGGATATGGAATTTACCATACCCTTACTGTATGGTTGATAGGCAACTCTTCTGGAAACCTAGGAGGATCTCCAGCAAGGGATCAAGGAGGAAACGTTAAGCAAGGAATTGAGGTAGCGTGAACTGCAATTATTTTGTTGATCTGCATTTGATGTATCTGCTATGTGTGTTTATGTGCCATGAGAATGTTATGTACAGATGATGTGAACTCCTTGCAATGTATGCCTTGGCTCTTGCATGATTGAGTTTTGACCAGAATGATTATATGCTCCATGATATGATGACATGGATACAGAATGATTATAGCATGGCATAAAGACTAGAAATGTTATCTTACTGCATGTAGCATGACATCTTATGCATGTTGACTTGATGGTTGTATGTTCAATGCTACTGGGATTTCTATGAAATCTCATTCCTCCTATAACATGATATCCTAGGTGCCACTACTGCTAAGGAGAAAGGAAAGGAAATAGTCATGGCTTGAAGAAGTTATGAATTATGTAATGTATTATACGGTTTTGAACCTTTCTCTTTCAAGCCATGTAAGCATACTATGTTCATAAATACATGATATGATACCCTTTTTGGAATGTATATTAATGATAGAGTAGCTTTATAAGTGATTATGGTATGATTATAGTGAAAAACGAAATGCTGTCAAAATTAGTGAAAAAGGGGATAAAAATGGTCTAGATTTGACCAAACTTTGACCAACGAAGACCCTGGTCAAATGGTTGACTTTTTCCCTGAAATTTGGTATGCAAATAGATCTTATTTTTCCCTTTAAAATGAGTGGTAAAGCGTCACAATCGGAGCTTGTGTAAGAAGTTATGCCTTTCCGAAGTTAGGCAAAAATCCTGGAAAATAGAAAAATGACCAAATGAACAGTACTTTTCGAAATTGAAAACGAATGCGTTTCTGATTAAAGCGGAACCTGAGGTCATTTTTCCTTGATAGATGATGTTAAGAGCTTCGAGTGAGACTTGGAACGACCTCGTTTCGATTTTTCTAGAATTAGTTATGATTTTTCAAAGTTATGCCAAGTTTAAGGTTACGGTGAATAGTAATGCGGGAAAAGAAATTTTCAAATTCAGGTTTTTCAACCCGGTAACCTTAGATTGCGCTTCCGAATGTCTTAACTTGGCACAACATAAGGTCGTAAACGTAAGGTGTTACACCTGAGGCTCGCCCCTGGCTACATTTTGTCTGTAACAACCTCGTACTCACCACCCATCTAGCTAATGTTCCCAAGCGCCAAGTGTAACATCTAGACTTTTGGGACTAAAAGTTCCAGAGATGGCCTAAATTAAATAGGCTACCAGACCCCTATGAGCAGAAGTCCCAAAGATGAGAAAGAAAGTCAAGCAGTTTCAGGGACTAAACTGCAAAGTAAAAGTTTTTCAGGGGCTTCAGTATAATCAAGGTCAGAGACTCCAGTAAAGTCTCGAGGGCCTAAAAAGAGAAAAGAGAGTAGAAACAGGCCAAGGGTTAAGCTAGAAGCCTCAAAGAGAGGATTATATGAAGTTAAGTCCAACCAGGGACTAAACTGTAAATTCCGAAAGTTATGACCAACAGGGATAAAAATGGAAGAGTATACAGAAAAATCCTAAAAAATGGGAAATAATATTCTAAGACTCTTCTGTGAAGAGAAATGATGAAAGTACCCCTGAGGCAGCTTAAGTGGAATTTATAAGGTTATAGCCGGTAAAAAGTATACCATTTGAGGTAATTATTTAAAATAGCAAGAGACCTCAAAAATGTATACAAAAATGAGGTTGAAAGGTTGAAAGGTTGTACTAATTTATAAAATTAGTCCCGCAACTAAAAGACCAGTGGAGTGGCTTTAATAAATTAAAAGGGTATTTTAGTAAACAATTTTTATACAAGGCTTAAAGGAAGTGTTGTGGCCTGAGAAAATTCATAGATATTCTCTAGAATGAAGGAGAATTTATGGAGTAGATAGAAGAATTTTCTGAACCCCAGAAGGCCATAAAGAAAGCCGGAGAAATGTGGGCCAAGTAAGTTCGGAAGAAGCTTATGAAACAAGTTTGATCCAACGGCTATGATCTAATCTCCCATCTCCTCCACCACTTTCATGACACTTGGCATCTTCTAGAAGGTTAA
The DNA here is from genome assembly GCF_004799145.2 of Neltuma alba. Classification (NCBI taxonomy): domain Eukaryota; kingdom Viridiplantae; phylum Streptophyta; class Magnoliopsida; order Fabales; family Fabaceae; genus Neltuma; species Neltuma alba. The sequence goes on from NW_021632978.1 coordinate 40,429, forward strand.
GGTAAGCATGATGTAATAAGATGATGCAAAAGTCCACTTGAACTTCCAAATTTGCCCTTACCCTTTCTATTAGCCACCAAGGGCATTTTGGTCCATTCAAGCCAACTTTTTTGGCTATAAATAGAGCCTCTTCCCCTTCATATTTTCAGCCAACATGAGTTTAAGAGGGGAAACTCTGCCAAAATTTAGAGAGAAAAACGTAGGGGTGAAGGCCAAGAAGAAGGAACAAAGTTCAAGCTTCAAGATCAAGGTATGTGGTGGCTGTAGCATCTGATTTGATACCTATTTCAAATTAGTTACTGTCCGTATCTGATTCTAAAATTTTTTATGCTTAAAGTAAACTCTGTGAGCTTTAAATCCATGGGTAGAACACTCCATTTGGATATGTGTACGATTTATGGTGATTTTTCAAAGTTAGGGTTTGAAATCTGGAAACAGTGTTGAACTTTTGAAAGGGTGTCAGGTTCCGTACAATTCCGGTGCTGTTCAACATAGAATTGGTTCCTGAAACTATTTTTCCTTTAAATTTAGCTTAAGAGGATTTCAGTGAGACTTGGAACCACTCAGTTTTGATTTTTCTATATTTAATTATGAATTTTTAAAGTTGAGCAAAAATTCTGGAGATTCTGCGTGAACAGTACCCGCGAACCAAAATTTCCAGATTTGATATTCTTGAATCTAAAGCCATCTAAAGTGGTCCTAATTGATAGGAAATAGATCATAAGGATGTAAAATATGATAAGATTTATATTAGAAAAGTTAGAAAGAAAACCCTAAGACTAAGAGAAAGGGGTTGAGGTTCAAGAAAGCTAGTCTTGAACTTTATGTAATCTAATGGTCCTAATGGATTGTGTCATCATTATGGTTATGTTTAGGACCTTTGGAACATCCAAGAGGATGTTTAGTGATGTTGACCGAATGCCCACATGGTTGGAAAGTCAAGGGAGTTAAAGGAAAAGTAAGAGGAAAGCTTGAGGTGCAAGGTAGTGAACTTACCTATTGTCATTGCTTGATATGGTATGCTTGTGTGTTGCCGTGTACATGTTGTTTGTATGTTGTTGTGACATATTTTAGCTGCTGTAATTGCTATTCATGATGAGTAGATTATGTCTCCATGGCCATGCATCAAGAAGTTAGCTTTGAGCATGCTAGTATGTCACTAATTAACAAGAGAATAAACAAGTTGTGTGTAGTGCATGAGCATCCATCTAGCATGATTAATACGGTATTGTTTGCTACTGAGATTCTCCCAAATCTCACCCCCTCCCTAACCAACCATTTGGGTCAATCAATGGTGGCCACTAATGGCATGAGAAGCAAGGAGAAGAAGTGGAGAGTTATTGATGCTAATGACTGATATTATTATTCAATGTATAATTCTCCTATGTGATGACTTATGTTGTGAATGCCATGTATTTAATTATAAAGCTTATAGTATGTATAGGAATGTATGAGCATGAATGGGAAAAAGTAGTGGTTAATTTCAAGCTTCAGTTTGACCTATCATATGAATGAGTTAAGCTACAGAATTTAGTACACTTATAATACATATCCCAATCTTTAAAATTAGTGGTAAATCACATCATTTGGATGTGTATACAATGAGATATGAATTTTCAAAGTTAAGGCGCAGAATCTGGAAAGTCCAGATTTTACCAAATGAATAGTAATTTTAATCCAATAAACTGTATGTTTTCAGTGAGGATGAGTTCAGTTGAATATTTTTCCCTTAAAGAGCATTGAAAGAGCTTTTCGTAGAATTTTAGAACACTTCCATACGATTTTTCTAGAATTAGTTATAATTTTCCAAAGTTGGACCTGTAATCTGAAAACTAGATAGTGAACAGTAATTTTTCGAAAATTAACGTTCAAATTGAAATTTTCAAGTTTAAGACCATCCAAAGTGGTTTGGAATGGTTCTAAATGACTGCTAAGGTACTATATAAGTAAGGTGTGACACCAAGCTCTTTATGTTTACCTTCTCATGACTGGCCGCTTCTTCGATGTAGCTGACACCATCTAATCAGCCCTCCACGATGCCATCAACACCCCCAAACTCACCAACAGTATCATTTTCCTCCATCTAGTCACTGACCTTTTTAGGGCTGCCAATGTCCCTGAGTACAACAATGACAGCTATTTTGAGCCTGCCCCCTTATTTAGATATGACCGCCTCAAACAGCCTGTCATTAGGCCCCCTCCACCCATCCACCCTGTGTATGATGTTGACGCAGCACATGCAGCCGGTGCACCAGCTCCTGAAGCTCAAGAAGACCAGCCAGATCCAGAAGCTCCTGAACCTGTCACCTTGTACACTTTGGCTGATGATATTGATGAGCTGGCTGACCATGTCCACCAGTTGCGAGTCACCCTCCTCCGCGAGATAAAGAGGCAGAAGGACCGTGATGCTCTGTATGATCGAGACCGACATTACCGCCAGTGTGTGGATGCCCTGATTGCTGACTGGTTGAACTTCATCCTACCTCTCGAGGAGGAAGATCCTCAGAGCAGAGCTAGGACATCTGGAGCAAGCACTTCTGGTGCAGGACCATCTGGGTCTGGGGCAGATGATTCTGGGACGCAGCAGTAGCTTTTCGTTTGTGTTTTGATTTCTTTATTGTTCTTTTTGTTTCTGTTTAGTTGGTGTAGCTAGCTTCTTCTTAAACTTTTTGGATGTTACATTGGATGTTGTTTGACTTTTTGGCTACTGATGGCCTTTACAATTTGCTGTTACTCTTACTTTAGTCCCAACTTCTATTGTTTTCTTTTCCTCTTTGTTTTGCATGCAACCTCTCACCTTCTCCCTCCTTTTTATGAATTCGATGTGTTGTGCTTCAATTTCAATTGGACTTCACAACTGCCGGTTCACTTTGTGATTGGTTTGCCTATACTGGTTCAAACATTGAGGACAATGTTGTGTTTAAGTGTGGGGGAGGGACCTATTGTGGATTTTAGCAAATAATTCTCATGCATCCATGTGATTTTGAGGTGTTTTTGAACTTATAAATTGGTTGAATTGTGAATATTTTGAACTTGGTTTGCTGAAGAGTTGAAAATTGCACAGGATTTCACTTTCTGCCACCCTTCGCCACGGCGAAGCACCCTTTTATCACGTTAATGTAGCTCTCGGCCACACTTCGCCGTGACCAACTTATGTTTCGCCACGGCGAAGCAGGGCCTTTCTCCAGACTTGGCTCTCTGTGAGCCTTCGCTGCGACGACCTCCATTCTTCACCGCGGCGACCCCCTAAAAAAAATTTATTTAAATAATAAATTCTTTGCAATTTCAGCTGGTCTTCAGAAACTTTTCCTGCTAAGATTCTTTATGCTCTTGCATCCTTTTGAAATTGATAGAAAGTTCAAACTCTACTTGTGCTTTTAGAAAACTTTTCATGCTTTTAAATGAGGGTTGAAATTGGGCTAGTTATTCTCATATTTTTGACAGATAGTAAATGATGATATGCTTTGAAATTATGACTATGTGGTTGTTAACCCTTGAGATTGATTAATTGAGATTTTAGCCTTGTTGGAAGGATTTTTGGGCCTAAAGTTATTAAATTGAGTGAATCTGCTTATTTCATATTTCTCTAGAACTTGTTTTAATTCTTAATCGAAGCTTAGTGAATCAAATTTTTGTAAAGATGATAGAGGCATTCGTTTTCAAACCCATACTTCCCAAACACGAACCCAATCATTTTACCATTGTAAACCCCTTTGGACCTTCATCTTGAGTACATGCATGCAATTATTTTGTAAAAAAAAAAAAATTTGCTTCAATAAAAAAAAAAGGAAAAAAAGAAGAAAAAGAGAAAAGAAAAGAAAAATAGATAGAGAAATAAAAATAATAAAAATAAAAATAAGTAGCTTCTCTCCTTATGTTGTTTAGGATAATTCTGTTTTAATAATTTGTATGCTTGTACTCATTTCTGTTTTCATTCTAATTCCATTCATTTCATTTGGCCTTCATTCAAGTTCTAACCCCTAAAAGTCCTCTTGATTTGCAAAGTTTGCTTCATGTGGTGGAGAGGTAGAATTATTACAAGCTAATGGTAGGAATTGGATTGAGTAGACTTGGAGTGAAATAACCCCAAAACAAGTGAGTTAAGAGTGTGAGATAGATCTTTCTTGATCAATCTTTTGAGTTAATTGTCTATTGTGCTCATTTTCTTAGCATATCCTTGTTTACTGATGTCAACTTTTGTAAGAATTTCTTGCTAATCTTCTACTTTCATCTTTAAGCATGGTAGTGTTTCTCTTTGTGCTGGTATCTCTTTGAATTATTTCTGAGCTTTGTCCAGGAGTACAAAGATCTAAGTGTGGGGGAATTTGATTGAACCTAATTGTTCTATGTTATTTCATATCATTTTAAGGGTTTTTATCATAGGTTTTGGCTCCTTTTAATGATAATTGTGCTTAATTTTGATTAAGAGTCCTTACTCTGATTTAGTGTCTTTTTGAGGGTAAAATTGTCATAATTGGTTATTAATTGTATTCAATTGATTTCTAGGATAATTGATGCTTCAAATTGTTGCTTTTCAATGTAAGACACCTGAGATCGGGGCCAAGATTGAAGACTCAAGGCACAAGATGCAAAGAGGAGCCTCTGCCATAGTTTGCCGCGGCACACTTCTTCCTTCGCCACGGTGAACGTCACCCATCAAATAGGAAAGCTCTCTGCCATGGTTTGCCGTGGCAAACCTATGGTTTCGTCGCGATGAACACCTCGTATCAGCACATTTTAGACCTGACTATTTCGGGAAAATCTGACCTACCCACCTTCAGGAACCGACCCATACACGTCATTTTTGGGTTAGAAATCCTATTTTGGGTATAGGTGAGGTCATACAGGGAAAGGCAACCACCACCTACATTTTCTATCATCATCTCCTCTCATCTTTCCTACTGAATCCTAATCCTCCATCTCCATCTCCTTTACCTTCCATTTTCCTGCACTTCTTCTTCATCCACCTTCATTTCCTTCATCTCCTCACTGTTATGGCTGAAGATTTAACTCTGGTTGGAGCTGATTCCAAGGCTATGATGAGCTAGGCTTTTTAAACTCTTGAAGATGGTGGAGTAGCATGAGTTTCCAAGCTTCAAAGGGGAGTTTTAGTTTTAATCTTTAGTTTCTAGCTATGTGTATATGATTTCCTAGGTCTAGGAGTTGTAAAGTCTTAGTTAGACACTTTGGTTAATTCTGTAATCATTGGTTAATGATTAACATTTGTAATTTAGATTGATTGATGTTGAATTTTGTGCTTAAATATATGTAGTTGCATATATGCTTCTTGTAACTCTCATGATTCTCTCCTATCTTGTATGGTTATGTTTTGATACTTAGTTGATTGTGTGTTACATTGAGCCAATTGCATGATCATTCCAAAATTACACATTAGGGAAGCTTAACAAAGTTTTCATTAATGAGTTCATTAATGTAAGCTTTGGACTCAATGAGTTATTGAGGTTGTAATTAAAAAAACCTAATGGATTTGTGAAACTCCCAATATTTTAAGTGAACTATGATTGCCATCAAAACCATTTTCAAGAGATTTCCTATCAATCATTTCCATTACATCATTATTATCTTAAAACACTAAAAACATAGTATCTTAGGTTTGTTTTCATTGCATTCAGTTTAGGCACCATTCGTTTAAATGTTAAAAACCCAAAAACCCCTTTTCATTACATTGCATGGCATTTAGTCTAACTTAGGTAATTAATTAAGGCTCCCAAGCGTGAAATGACCCGAGTTTGCACTTTACTACATAGCTTGGATTTATTTTTGATTGAGAACCCCAAAGCGAATGACAAAAAGGCTCTCGTCATTCAACCATAAAAAGGGAAGAAAAGAAAGCAAGACACATTTAAAACCATGAACTCACCTTGAATCCTTGCTTGAACGACCAAAGGAGCTCACTTTCTCTTGCTTTTCTCTCAAGCTCTCTCTTTTTCTCTTATTTTCTCCCTTGGCCGAAATGCTCACCTAAAAATAGGGGAAAGATGTGCTTGATTAATGCTTCAAAATATCTCAACCACCTTCTTTAATGATAGTCCAAGTGTCATTACCCTACTAAATCTTGATTTCTCTTTCATAATTAACAAAATTCCAAATGAAATTATTTACTAAAGTCAAGATCCTCTCCATTTGAGGAATGACACTTGGCAAATTCAAATCTTCTCCTCCAAGAGCTTGACACATGGCTCAATATGATCCCTTGGATTTGCAAGACACCAATCTTGCTTTATCAGTATACTTTAGGCTTTGAGTTTAACTTCTTTTCTATAATTACAGTAGCTTAGTCTCTGTAATTATTTTCTGTTAGATCCTTAATTTATTCTCCTCATTATTATCTTCCCAAATTGCCCTCTTTGTCTCAAAATTAATTTCCTAATAATTAAATAAAAAGAAAAATTAATTTCCTTCTCTTTAGGGATTTTTCCACTTTTCATCATTATTTGGAAAAATCTTGGATACTTGAGGGTCTTCATTTAATTCCATAATTTCTTATAATTCCTTGGGATCTCATAGAAGTTTTCTTGGAATTTTATTCCCCTTAAAAATATTTATTTGGAATTTTCCAAATAAAATCCCTTAATTAGCCTAAATCACCCTTAAATTCTCTTATAAATTATCTAAGGGTAATTTGGTCATAAAATCAACTTTATAATTTCACATAACTCTCAAAGGATATTATCCTCATTTTTTCTTAATTTTCCAAGGCTTGGAAATATTTTTCCTTATTTGAATTTTGACCAATTTTTCCTTATTTAGTCAAATTTCTATTTTTGGCTTGGAAAACTACTGGAATTATTTTCCACTAAAATTCTCCGTATTATTTTTAATCCTCAATAATTTGAGAATATTTCTTATTTCTAATTATCATAATGCTAGATGTGACACGAACAGCAAGTACGCAAGAGTCCTAACGAGTTCGATGAAGAAGACAGAAAGTTGGTGACCCTAAACGACAAAGCCATTAATATACTTACCTGTCCACTAAGCCAACAAGAATACTTCCGAGTTTCCAGTCTAGAAACCACAAAAGAAATGTGGGAAGCACTGGAGATAGCTCATGAAGGGACCATCGATGTAAAACAGAGTAGAATCAATACTCTCACCACAGAATTTGAGCTATTCAAAATGAAGGATGGAGAGAGTGTCTGATACATGAAAGTCAAATTCTCGCATCTCATAAATCATCTCATGGCACTCAGAAAGAAGTATAGTCAGGAGGACAAAGTGAGAAAAATTTTAAGTGGTCTCACAAAAGAATGGGAGCCAAAGGTAACAGCAATTGAAGAAACAAAGGGAGAATCAATTGGCTCTGTTGTAGCGCTATTCAGAAGCCTTGCAGAATAGGAGAGCAAGCAAAGATACAAAAAGGAGATGAACAAGAAGAACCGCAAAAGTATCACTCTTAAAACTCAAGAGAGCAAAGATGACAACAAAGAAGACGTGGAGGATGATGAAATGGGTCATATCGTCAGAAGATTCAAGAAATTCTATAAGAGCAGAGCTGGAAGGAAGTCCTAATCAAAACATAGAATCTCAACATCTCAGAATGAGTCAAAAGAATTGATCATCTGCTTCGAATGCAAGAAACCAGGACACATCAAAGCAAAGTGTCCTTAACTATCCAAGATGAAGGACATAGAAAAGAAGAAAGAAAGATTTAGAAAGAAGAAAGACTTTGTCACATCAATCTGAGGCGATAGCTCTTCGGAAGAAGAAGAAGAAAGTGATGATGAAGAAACCGCCAACATCTATCTCATGGCTCAGGAAGACGAAGAATCAGAGACTGATGAGGTAATCACTTCTGAACCCTCTTATGATGAATTACAGTCTGAATACAATGCATTACATTTGGAATTAGTAAGAATTGCAAAGGAGTTGGTAAGCTCCAAGAACAGAATAAAGTTCCTGGAAGAACAGCAAACGAAGCCTGAAGACAACGTAGTCCCGCCTCCAAGATGCATGGAATGTGAAAAGAACAGAAAGAAGGCCGAAGATCTCACAAAAACCTTAGAAAAATTCACTAATGGTAGTGAAATGCTCAAAGTGATTTTGGGAGCTCAACGGTGTTTGATGGATAAAACCGAAATAGGATATGATCCTGTTTAGGATAAGTTGAAGGGAAAGAAGAATAGTGGTCGATCGTATCTTACATTCTTTAGAAATACTATTCATTTCTCTAATCCATTTGCACTTTACTCTTATTGCAACCGTAAAGGTCATACAACCTCTTCTTGTTATCACAAGAAGAAAAGAATTTACGGGACATTAAAATGGGTGCCCAAAGGTACTTATGTGCCTAGGATAACTCATACTAACCAAAAAAGACCCAAGAAGGTATGGGTACCTAAAACATGATTGTGTTTTTTGCTGGTATGTCTCAAAGCATCCAAAACGAACAAATGGTACATTGACAGTGGATGCTCTAGACACATGACTGGTGATACTGAGAAGTTCACATCACTCAAACCAAAAGATGGAGGCAAAGTAAGTTTCAGAGGCAATCAATCTGGAGGAATTGCTAGAATCGGAGAGATAGGAAGTAATAAAGGAATTAAGGTTGAAGATGTATACTACGTGGAAGGTCTGTGCCACAATCTACTCAGCATCAGTTAGAGTACTGACAAAAACAACTGGGTGATCTTTGATTCCGAAGAATGCTTAGTAATAAGTAAAGATGATCTGCCATTAAAGAAAGAAGAGTTGAATATAAAGCTGAGAGCTCTAAGGGACGGTAACTGTTATACACTTCAAATTGATTCTAAATCTTCTAAAAACTATTTTATTAGTAAAAAAGAGGAAAGTTGGGTTTGGCATAAATGTCTTGCATATGTTAACATGAATCAACTTTCAAAATTAACAAAAAGGGATTTGGTTGTTGGTTTACCAAAAATTCAGCATGAACATGATATTATTTGTGGCACGTATCGGAAGGGTAAACAAATAAAGTCTTCATTTAAATCAAAAAAGACAGTCTCAACCGAAAGGCCGCTCCAAATGCTTCATATGGATTTGGTTGGTCCGTCGAGAGTGAAAAGTTTCGGTGGAAACCTGTACACTCTTGTGATAGTTGATGACTATTCAAGATTCACTTGGACTTTGTTTCTTTCCTCTAAAGATGAAACGTTTAATGCATTTATTGTTTTTGCCAAAAGGGTCAAGAATGAGAAAGGTATTTCTATTGTGTCAATCAGGTCTGATCACAGAGGAGAATTTGAAAACAACTAATTCACAGACTACTGTGACAAGGATGGAATTGATCATAATTTTTCAGCACCAAGAACTCCTCAACAAAACGGTGTTGTCAAGCAGAAAAACAGAGTGCTCACAGAAATGGCAAGGGTAATGTTGAGCGAGAAAGGAATTTCACAAGCGTTCTGGTCAGAAGCAATGAGCACGGCTTGCTACATCTCCAATAGAGCCTACATCAGAACGCTACTTGGGAAAACACCATATGAGTTATACAAAGGAAGAAAGCCTAACCTGGCTCATTTAAGGATCTTCGGGAGTAAATGCTACATTCACAACAACAACAAAGAGAATCTGGGTAAATTCGATCCTAAAGCTAATGAAGGCTTATTTCTTGGTTACTCTAATCATAGTAAAGCTTATAGAGTTTTCAACAGACATACTTTTACAATTGAAGAATCAATTCATGTTATGTTTGCTGAAACCGAGCCGATTTCAAAACCTCTAGATGATGATGCCAAGATTGTTCAAAATTTTCAAAAACTGGATTTAAACAAGTCTTCAAACAAATTACCTTCAGAAGGATATTCAGAAAACAAAAATGATTTAAATAAACCTTCTTCACAAGAAAATTTAAAGCAGCCTAAGGCTTGGAGACATAACCGAGACTATCCACTGGAATAAGTCATTGGTAAAGTCAATGAAGGGGTCAAAACCCGGAGACAAGTGTTCAATGAAGTGTGCTTCTCTACATTCATATCTCACATTGAACCTACCAATGTTGACGAGGCCCTATCCGACAAATTTTAGATAGTCGCAATGCAGGAAGAGCTTAACCAATTCGAGAGAAACTAAGTTTAGGAACTAGTACCCAGACCTAATGATCATTCGGTCATAGGCACTAAATGGGTATTCAAAAATAAGCTCAATGAATCTGCACAAATCGTCAGAAATAAAGCCAGATTAGTAGCTAAAGGATGCAATCAAGAAGAAGGCATTGATTATAAAGAAACTTATGCTCTAGTAGCTAGATTGGAGGCCATACGGGTACTCTTAGCCTTTGCTTGCATTAAAGATTTCAATCTACATCAAATGGATATTAAAAGTGCATTTTTGAACGGATATATTTTAGAAGAAGTTTTTATCGAACAACCTCCTGGTTTTGAAGATTTAGACTTTCCTGATCACGTTTATAAACTGAAAAAGGCTTTATATGGTTTAAAACAAGCTCCCAGAGCTTGGTATGAATGACTTAGCAATTTTCTAATAGAAAAAGGATTTGAAAGAGGCAAAGTAGATGCTACTCTTTTCATTAAAAGAAATAGGAAAGATCTTTTGATTGTTCAAATTTATGTGGATGATATTATTGTCAGAGCTACTAATGAAGATCTTTATCAAGAGTTTCCTAAGCTAATGTAGGGAGAGTTCGAAATGTCAATGATGGGAGAGCTGAATTTCTTTCTGGGATTACAAATCAAGCAGAAGAAAAATGGCATATTTATATCCCAAACAAAGTATCTGAAGGAATTACTAAAGAAATATGGATTAGCAAATGCCAAAAGTGTAAAAACTCCAATGATCTCAACCATCTCGCTAGATGCAGATGAAAATGGCAAGGACATGAATCTGACCAGATATAGAGGAATGATTGGTTCATTACTATATCTCACTGCTAGTAGACCAAATATACAATTCAGAGTGGGAATGTGCACAAGATATCAAGCAGCTCCAAAAGAGTCACATAAAGAAGCCATCAAGAGAATTCTCAGATACCTTGTCGGAACTCAAAATTTGGGAATCTGGTATCCAAAGAAGGGAATAGAATATCTAATGGGATACTTAGATGTAGATCATGGAGGATATAAGACAAACAAAAAAAGCACTAGTGAACAATATCAATTCTTCGGAGGGTACATTGTCTCGTGGTCAAGCAAAAACCAGAATACTGTGGCAATCTCCTCAACAGAATTAGAATATGTGGCCACTGCCAACTGTTGTGCTCAGATTCTATGGCTAAAGCAACAACTACAGGATCTAGGAATCAACTTACGAGAGATTCCAATCCTATGTGATAACACGAGTACGATAAGTCTATCCAAGAATCCAGTCCATCATGCCCGAACTAAGCATATCGATGTTCGACATCATTTCATTCGGGATCATGTTCAAAAGAAAGATGTAAAGGTAGAATTCATCCCCACTGAATATCAAATAGCCGACATCTTCATGAAGCCTCTAGATCAACAGAAGTTCAACTTCCTTCGAAGAGAATTGGGAATGGTAAATGTAACATCCAAAGTTTTGGGCCTAGAAGTACCAGTAATAGCCTGAATTAGATAGGCTATCAGACCCTTTTTTAGCAGAAGTCCCAAAGATGAGAAAGGAAGTCAAAGTAGTTTCAGGGACTAAACTGCAAAGTAAAAGTTTTAAGGGGCCAAAGTGTGATAAAGTTACAGGCTCCAGTAAAGTCTTGAAGGCCCAGAGAGAGAGAAAAGAGACTAGACACAGGCCAAAGGTTAAGTTAGAAACCTCAAAGAGAGGATTAATGAAGTTAAGTCCAAGCAGGGACTAAATTGTAAATTCCGAAAGTTATGACCAACAGGGGTAAAAATGGAAGAGGGTACAGAAAATTCTAAGAAAAATCCTAGAAAATAGGAAATAATATTCTAAGACTCTTCTATGAAGAGAAAAGATGAAAATACCCCCGAGGCAGCTTAAATGGAATTTATGAGGTTGTGACCAGTAAAAAGTATACCGTTTGAGGTAATTATTTAAAATAGCAAGAGACCTCAAAAATGTATACAAAAATGAGGTTAAATAGTTGAAAGGTTGTATTAATTTATAAAATTAGTCCCGTAACCGAAAGACCAGTGGAGTGGCTTTAATAAATTAAAGAGCCGGTTTTGCTGATAAAAGGGTATTTTAGTAAACAATTTTTATACAAGGCTTAAAGGAAGTGTTGTGGCCTGAGAAAATTTATAGATATTCTCTAGAATGAAGGAGCATTTATGGAGTAGACAGAAGAATTTTCTGAACCCCAGAAGGCCATAAAGAAAACCGGAGAAACGTGGGCCAAGTAAATTCGGAGGAAGCTTATGAAACAAGTTTGATCCAACGGCTAGGATCTAATCTCCCATCTCCTCCATCACTTTCATGACACTTGGCATCTTCTAGAAGGTTAAGGTAAGCATGATGTAATAAGATGATGCAATGATGATGCAAAAGTCCACTTGAACTTTCAAATTTGCTCTTACCCTTTCTATTAGCCACCAAGGGCATTTTGGTCCATTCAAGCCAACTTTTTGGCTATAAATAGGCACTCTCCCTCCCCCCATTTCGGCCAAGCTGGTGAACATAAGGGGAAACTCTTGCAATTTTGATTCTTGAAGCTTAAATCAAGAGGAAGACACCTACTTTGATCAACCGAGTTTGGATCTAAGGTTAGTAAGTTGTTCCCTCTTGTTTATTGCTTTGAATCTTTGGTTTTATGGTTAAAAAAATGTGAGATCCCCTAAGAGGAGGTGCTGGCCGAATTGACATAAGCTTAGGGGAGGATGATTTTGATGTTAGATCTAGCTAGAACACATTGATTAGAGGTTGTTTCAAGTGGATCTATGTGGAAATTGGAAGAATTACGTGCTGATTTGATACCTGTTTCGAATTAGTTACTGTGCGTATCTGATTCTCAAATTTTGCATGCTTAAAGTACACTCTATGAGATTTAAATCCATGGGTAGAACACTCCATTTGGATATGTGTACGATTTATGGTGATTTTTCAAAGTTAGGGTTTGAAATCTGGAAACAGTGTTGAACTTTTGGAAGATTGTCGAGTTCCGTACCATTCTGGTACTGTTATGCGTAGAATTGGTTCCTGAAACTATTTTTTCTTTAAATTTAACTTAATTATCTTTCAGTGAGACTTGGAAGCACTCAATTTTGATTTTTTTAGATTTAATTATGGATTTTCAAAGTTGAGCAAAAATTCTGGAGATTCTGCGTGAACAGTACCCGCGAACCAAAATTTCCAGATTTGACATTCTTGAATCTAAAGCCATCTAAAGTAGTCCTAATTGATAGGAAATAGATCATAAGGATGTAAAATGATCAGATTTATATTAGAAAAGTTAGAAAGAAAACCCTAAGACTAAGAGAAAGGGGTTGAGGTTCAAGAAAGCTAGTCTTGAACTTTATGTAATCTAATGGTCCTAATGGATTGTGTCATCATTATGGTTATGTTTAGGACCTTTGGAACATCCAAGAAGATGTTTAGTGATGTTGACCGAATGCCCACATGGTTGGAAAGTCAAGGGAGTCAAAGGAAAAGTAAGAGGAAAGCTTGAGGTGCAAGGTAGTGAACTTACCTATTGTCATTGCTTGATATGGTATGCTTGTGTGTTGCCGTGTACATGTTATTTGCATGTTGTTGTGACATGTTTTAGCTGCTGTAATTGCTATTCATGATGATTAGATTATGTCTCCATGGCCATGCATCAAGAAGTTAGCTTTGAGCATGCTAGTGTGTCACTAATTAACAAGAGAATAAACAAGTTGCGTGTAGTGCATGAGCATCCATCTAGCATGATTAATATGGTATTGTTTGCTACTGAGATTCCCCCGAATCTCACCCCCTCCCTAACCAACCATTTAGGTCAATCAATGATGGGCACTAATGGCATGAGAAGCAAGGAGAAGAAGTGGAGAATTATTAATGCAAATGAATGATATTAATATTCAATGTATAATTCTCCTATGCTGTAAATTATGTTATGAATGCCATTACTTCAATGTATATGCTTAGGATGTTTATGGCATGAATGAAAGTATATGAGTATGAATGAGAAAGATTAAGCCCATGCTATGTATGTCAAAGAAATAAAAAGAATTAAAGTAAGGAGATATTAAAGGATAAAACGTAGGTCCTAAAGCAGTTATTTTTGAGCTTCAGTTTGACCTATCAAATGAATGAGTTAAATCACGAGATTTGGTAGAATTATAGTGCACATCCCAAGCTTCAAAATGAGTGGTAAATCTCCTCATTTGGATGTGTATACGAAGAGATATGAATTTTCAAAGTTAAGGCACAGAATCTGGAAAGTCCAGATTGTACCAAACGGATAGTAATCTTAATCCAATAAACTGTATGCTTTCCATGAGGATGAGTTCAGTTGAATATGTTTTCCTTAAAGAGCATTGAAAGAGCTTTTCGTAGAATTTTGGAACACCTCCATACGATTTTTCTAGAATTAGTTATGATTTTTTAAAGTTGGACCTGTAATCTGGAAACTGGACAGTGAACAGTAATTTTCCGAAAATTAACGTCCAAATTGAAATTTTTAAGCTTAAGACCATCCAAAGTGGTCTGGAATGGTCCTAAATAAATGCTAAGGTATTATATAAGTAAGGTGTGACAGTAAATCCCAATGAATTGTAAGAAATCTCACATTATCTCTCAAATTTCAATCTTTAAATTTAATGTTTTGATGATTAAATGACTAACTTAAGCATCGGAGTGGATAGAAATTTGTTTTGCAGGAAGCTCTGTTTTGTCGAAGAAAAATAGAGGTAAATAGAGTTTGGAATGATCGAACAAGAGATCAATAATCATGAAGCCACAGAGAAGTAATTTATCGATCACCTGATCGATAAATATAGCATGTGTAGAAAAAGGAAGAGATTCAAAATGATAATTATCGATAAGCTGATCGATAAATGGATTATTGATCAGAACATCGATCAGGAGCGGCAAGTCTTGTGACATTTTATTCAAATGTTGGTGAGCATTAATCGATAAGCTGATTGATAAGCGAATTATCAATAAAATGATTGATAAAAACACCAGGTACACATTTCCTCTACCAACTTTATCGATAACATGTTCGATAATTGATTGTTTGATAACGTGATCAATAATTGTCTTCAGTGTTCTTATATGTTCTTCATATTTATCAAACACGTGATCGATCATCTACTGATCGATAACATGATCGATAATTTTGAACTTTATAACGTTAAAATTTCAAAATCCCCCGTCAGTTATCGAACCCTAACTCGATCAAAACCGCTCCCCTATTTCTAGCAACGGTCCAAAATCACTATTCTATTAAATTTTCGGTCACCCATCCACTCGAATCCATCTCTACCACCTTTTTGACTACCACCAAACTTGAAATTCTCTTTTACAACTAATTAATCTCTCTGAAATCCGTCGGTTCCTCTGAAATGGTGTGAGTGAAACAGCTGAATATGGAAAGGGAAGAAGGCTCTGAGAAACAAGTCCAATCGAGCGACACTACTCCCTCAGGCACTAGGAAGCGATATAGACCAAAAGTGAGGGAAAAATCATCCAAGAAAAGAGGTGTCCTGAAAATATGAGAAAGTCAGACTGAAGAGCAACCCATTCCTTCGAGAAAATCTCCCCGATCCAAATCCAAGCTACCGGTAGTCGCTAAGGAATCAGAAACAGAGTCAGATGACAAAGCCTCAGTTTGGAAAGCTGTGGAGACTGCATTGAGAATTCCTATTCCCAAGCAACCAAGGCAAAAAAAAGCAGAGAGCTAGTGAAGGGATGGCACAGCAAATTCCCTCTTAAGGTATTCCATTTGATTTCTTTGAATTACTAGTTGGAAACCTCGATAAAGATGTGAATTCAGCTAAGTTTAAGGTAGATTTTGCAAACTGAAGATTTTTCCCTGTTGTTTCTATGGATATAGAAAGTTTAAATAAAAATACTCAGATTAATTTGGACTTGAGTGATCCCCTGGAATACTATTCAAACTGGCTGATAATTGGTGGAGAATTTTGTCTTGAAGTGATTAAAAGGTTCTACTGTAATATGGAATCAGTAGAAGAATATGATGAGTAGGACAATTTGGTAAATGACTATTTAAGGGTCAAACTTAGAGGTAGAACCTTCCACCTTACTAATACTAAGATTAATGAGTTGCTGGGAACTCAAGATTCTGTGAGAGGGGGAGGTATGAATGAAATTAAGGCTTATGAGATTTTGATGCAAAGTGATGAGTACCTCGGTGAGCTAAATTTTCCACCTAAACAGATGTGTGATTATTATAGAATAATCCACTATATCTATTCAAGAAGTATAATCAACAAATCTGGGAGCTTTTCACACTTAACTCAAGATGATTACTTGCTACTGGCTCGGATAATCAGTAGAGAAAGGATTAATATAGGGGCTTTGATCTATAATGAGATGAAGGATTTTATTCTTAACAAATCCAAGTCTACACCGATCCCCTATCCTCAGTTGGCCACATACATCCTACAGGCAAATAACATTGCCCCTTTTGAGCTTGGAGAGTCCAAGACAAAGGTTCTTGCCTTTAGGATTACACAGCTGCACAAGATGAGGATCCCTCTACCTTTTAAACCCTCACAAAAGGTACCTCAGAAGGATAAAGGGAAGCAATCAGCTGTCAGCACCTCTAGGACTTAGGATGAGGCTGAATCCACTGCAGCTCCTTTTCATGCCCCTGGATCCTCATTCATGGAGAGATCTCTCAGGGAGATACTTCTCGGGGAGATATTTCAGGCCAAACTTCAAGAGTTTGAGAAGAGAGTTTATGTCATTGCTCGAGAATATGGGGAAGTCTCAAATAGAAAATTTGAGGGCATTTCCAAAATCCTAGACCTTCACCGATAAGCAATGATGGTTTTGGAAAAGGAGGTTTCTCAGAGATTTGATTATGTTGACAAAGAGATTCGAGAGCTCAAAGGGATGGTAGCCTCTCTCTGCAACAACTTCTATGCCCCCAGTACTACTTTTAGCTTTGAGGACTTACTCCATCATCCCCCATCTCCTCCTCATCATGCGCCTGGACCTTCTACCTCCACTATACCCACTTCTCCTCTTTCCACTTCATCACCAGTACCGCCTACCTCTCCCACTCCTTCTCCTGCTTTGGCCCTGATCACTGTTCCCCAGCCAGTTCCTTCTCTTCATATTCCACCACTCTCTCCACTCTCTCACCTTCCCCCTCTTCCTATTCCCCAGTCCATTCCTACTGTGTCTACTCCTTCCCCTTCTTCATCTGATGCTGACAAAAAAGGGCAGAAGGATTTTGATGCTTAGAGTCTCTTTTTCTCTGATGTGTTTTTATTTTTTCTTATGTTTAGCTCCTTACTGTTATGTGTTCTGAGTTTACCGACTTTTACTGATATATTTTGATAGTTCATGCCTTCAGTAAAGTATATTTTTACTCTGATCCGTCTACTGTTTTAATTTTACTGTTTCTGATATTACTTGATTAATATTTCTTACCTATGTTTTGTCATCATCAAAAAGGGGAAGAATGTTAGGATTAAGGTTTTGATGATAACAAAGTGAGTAATTTGTGTTTCAATATGTTTGATCGATCAAGGTTTTATCGATAAGCTGATAGATAATATCTCTGTTTAATCAAGTAAACTTAGCAGAAACTTTGATCAATAATGTGTTAGATAATGTGTTGATCGATCATTCTTAACTTAGTCAAATATGGAAATCTGGAATAAATTATCGATCACTTGATCGATAATCAGGATGATCGAATATCGGGATACAAATTTGATAGGTATTTATCGATCACATGATCGATAAACCAATTATCGATGAGAAGATAGATAAATGGTAATATGCTTTACTCATTCTATGTTTTGTTTTTGTCGCCATTTATTGATCACATTATCCATCAGCCATTTATCAATAATATGATCGAACATTGCCTCATAACTTTACGTGCAGGTATTTATTTCAGTAAATTATCGATTACCTGATCGATCAGAAAATTATCGATCACATGATTGATAATCAGCATATCTTTACTAGATCATGGCTCTTCGATCACCGGATCGATAATCAGATTATCGATAATATTATCGATAATCACACTTCATGTTTACCTTGTTTTCACATAACATGATCGATAAATCAGCTCTTTGGTTTTACAAGAATAGATCTCTTTATTGATAACATTATCGATCAACCTTTTATCGATCACCTATTCGATCAACTTACATAGCCTGTGTTTTCACTAAATACACTTTTGCTTATTGTTTATTGATAAGGTTATCTATCATCTGTTTATCGATAAAGTGTTCAAAAATTAGTGATTCAAAATTTATTTCTATAACACTTTATTTATCGATAACCTGATCGATCAACAAGTGTTCGATCACTTATTCGATCATGAGATGATTTCAGTTTAAACTTTAACTAGTCTCGATGTTTCTCAAAATTTATCATATATTTCATTCGAGCTTTTCTCAGCCTTCATAAATGTCTTATTTCACTATTTAAAGAGTTTCAAAATCAAAAGCAACCTTGATCTTTCTTGTCTATGCATCACAGTATGATGTCACTATTTCCTTTTATCGATCACCTGATCGATAAACCACTGATCCATCACTTGATCGATAATCTTAGTTATCTGGTTCAAAAGCTTTCACTCAGAGTAATTGATAACCTGATCGATCAAGTAATAATCGAACATCACTTCGATCAAGCATGTTCAATTACTACTAGCGCATCTAACAACTGATTGATTCTAACCATAAACTAAATATTCATCTTATCATTTGTTTGGTTCTACTTTTAATCTTATTCTACAGAGAAAAACTTATTGAATTAACATATTTTTGCAAATTACGAAGGAAATCCCAACGGCACTCCAACGGTTGTCCAAGTAGCTTGTAACCTACCTTGTCAGAAGCATTAATGGCAGAAACCGTTGCAACTGTAAAAACACACAACCGGATTCTCAACAGCTAGAAGCTCTTCCGTCTAACGGTTACTAAATGACCTCAACTATAAAAGGCGGGAAGAAGCATTAAATGAACAGATTGAATACGCGAGCTAACCTCTGTTGATTTTTACTATTGCATTCAATACTCTGTTCTTCCATAACACCGAGTGTCAGTGATTATCATTTATTCACTCTGTAAGAGAGTTTACTTACTATTCATTAATCACATTTGTGTGATACTCAAGGGTGTGGACTCTTGAGTGGGTCTGTAACCTTACGGGAAGTAAGGGGGAGTGATTGAGAGTTTCAATTATTGTACTGAGGTGCCAAGAGCCTGATCAATCTTGGAACATAGTGAAATTCTCAGAGGTGTTCTGAGGACTGGACATAGGTCAAGTGGTTAAGACCGAACCAGTATAAATCTTGTGTCTTCCTCTCTACGGTGAAATCATTCTAAACTCACTCTCTGTTTCTGATATTTCTTAGTTTTAATTTCACAAATTTTTATAGCTCACCCAATTCACCCCCTCTTGGGTGAGACTGCCACTAACAATAACATTTATGGCTGCCCCCAAATCTAGTCAGCTCCCGCTATGGTAATTTTTCCTATAGTGCAGGGAATAGTGAAAGCACTGGGATCTTGGCATATGACTGGGATTTAGGGTTTGAACAGAGCTGATACATTTAGGCTAACCTAAACTAACTGATGGGGTTTCAATTTTCTCTTATTAGTACAAAGTTCTTATCTAGCAAAAGGTGGAGAATTCTTAATCGAATCTATGAAAGGTAAATTCACTTCAAGTTTGCTAAAGAAATCCACAACCTCTTTTAATGTTTTGGACGCTACAACACTTTTAGACATAATATATAAATTTGGAAAAGGAAGGTCTTTAGGATTTAACTGCTTACCATTAGGCATTAAGGCTTCTTTTTTGCTTGATTCTCCCTTTTCTCTAGTACTCGGGAGTGTGTTCCTTGCTTGTTGAGAATTGATATGAGCTTTTCCCTCCTTTTACTTTACTTTCTTGGGTTGTTCCTCTTGGCATTCATTGGTATCACTGTCCTCTTGGCCAAATTCTTGTGAACCCTTAGATTTCTTGAGCAATGCCTTCTCTTTATAGCTTTCAGAAAGCTTCATGGGTGAAAGAGGTAGGCTTTTAACTTTAGCATCCTTGCCCTTCTCTTAAGCAAACTTAACTTGCTTTCCACTCCTAAGCTCAATGGCATTAAGAGACCTAGGATTTATGACAGCATTCGAAGGCATTATACCACTAGCTTTAGCTTGTTGATCATTCATGGTGTTTGAAATTTGAGTGACAAATCCATTCAGGTTCTTATGCCCAGTTTCAAGTTATTTAATCTTTGAATACACAGTAGCAAAATTGTTCTCAAACTGACTTCCCATGACTACCATCTTCCCTTCCACTTGGCTCATTTTACTATCTAGGGAAGCTATCTTCCTGTCACTTTTAGACATTTGACTAGACAAGTTCTCAATCCCTTTCAATATAATTTGAAACTCACTGCTTCCACCACTTGGTTGTTGTTGAGGAGTAGCCGAAACTATAACAATAAAGGGATTAGGTCTCTGATAGTTACTTGAAGAACCACCTTGGTAGTTGTTCCCTTAATAATTCCTAGCTTGACCTTGATTGTTGCCTCCCCCCACTTGAAGTTAGGGTGATCCTTCTAACCAAGGTTGTAAGTATTAGAATATGGATCTCTTTTCTGGTATTGATTCAGCCTCTGTTGATACAGAGCAGATACATTTCAGCCAGATATAATCTTTAGTTTTATGCATTGAAGAGTCACATATATTACAAGAAGTAGCGACTAAAGCTAAAGGCTCAGTATGAGATTAGTTGCTCCTTATAATCTAAACTGTAGAAGTCAATTTAGCTATGTCTTAGGCTAGTTTAACAAGTGGGTCTCTGTCACCCTGTACCCCCTAATATCTCCAGGGTTCACATGTTGGTGGTTCAAGGCAAAGGTACGAGTCAAGGCCAAGCAGCTTGTGGCTCCATTAACTCAACCGATCCATTAGCTATAGCATCTAACACTTTAGCATCACATGGCAACAAACCATTATAGAAGTACTGAATAAGGTACTCATCAGTAATCTGGTAGTTTTGGGCAATTAATAAGCATATCTTGGAATTGGCTCTAGAATTAAAAGAAAGTCTCTCTTTCCTCTTGCTTAGCAGAAGATATCTCTTTTCAATTCAATTGCACAGTCAAGTCAAACCAGACCTAATAATACAATCAAATCTACTCAATGACAAGGAATACACCGTTGGTTCAACCAACTCTAACCTAAATACGTAATATCAATCTAAATGCAAATCAAATATATTCTAAGAATCACAAATAACTGATACAACCATATAAGCTACTCATGAATCTAAGAAATAGATGAACTCCCTTGTCAAAACAATAGTTTCGGTTCAGCTCCACATCTTAGGAAGGATGAATGCCTAGCTGCTCATGGATGGAAGAAGAACTACACCAAGACGCTCCCAAATCACCATGGCAGAAGCTCGAAGGAAGAAGATAAAATGATGGTGAGATGAAGAAAATATAGACAGAGGATTCAGAGAGAAGAAGAAGAAGATCGATTAATTCATGAATAAATGATCCTCCTTTGTAATTAACGCCCTAAATCTGGTTAGGATCCGCGCCTTTCGGGATAGAGCTCTAAGATCTGGCTCATCCACTTCCTCCTCCAGCTCTATTCACGCGTTTCTGGTTTAAATTGTTGATATGTGTCATCCACCGCGGCTCCTTCACTTATCCGCCATGGTGCCTTACCAAAACGATATCGTTTGGATTAATGACTCAGCTCCCTCATTAAACTGATACCACCACAGCACATTTGAACATCCACCACGGTGTCCCAGACAGAATGGTGAAAATGCTAATGGAGCTCCCTGAAATTCACACCAAACAAGGAATCAAGAGTATGGATTAGTCAGTTCTATTTCTCGATGGGGGCAAGGCAAGGAGAGGGATATAACTCAGTGGTAGAGTGTCACCTTGACATGGTAGAGGTCATCAGTTCGAGCCTGATTATCCCTAAACCCAATGTGAGTTTTCTATTTTGACTTGCTCATGCATACAAAATCACATAAAAACCACACAAAAACACATATAAAACCTCAAAATTCCCTTCACCAACTCTTAGCACAATGAAAGCTAATTATAGCCAAATATGCAATTATAAATGGCAAAAGCATAAGTTTAGGACTAGAAATATATGCAAATAATGAGACTTATCAACTCCCCCACACTTAGCTTTTGCACTCCTGGGCAAAATCAAGTCTAAACATAATACAAAAGAGAAAGATCATGGAGAAGGAGTAAGCAAGTTCAAAAGTTCAAGTAGTAATGCAACCAATAGTGACTTTTCAACTAATAATACCAATCCATGGAATATTCTAATGCAAAGAAACTAAACAATGATAGCAACTTAATCTAAGTGAATAAGACATGGAAGGCCACACAAGGGAAATATTGTATCACTCAACTCACAAGTGTTTAAGGTTTTTTCACCCAATTCACTTGTCCAAATGCTCTACTATATGCTTGTAATGGTTCTACCGCTCCATTACTCAAATACATAAGCATTTCAAGAATCAAGAGGACTTTGTGGCTTGTAATGTAAAGGGTAAGCAGCGGTGCACAAGAATGCATATGAAAGAGAGGATAGTATGCAAATCAATGTGTAGAATTCAATAGCATTAACAATGTTCAATTGAGGATTTAACTTCTTGATCTTGAACTCTAAAGGGGCAAGGGTGTATTTTTATTCCTTCTTTACTTTCTTTTCTTGCCTTTTCATTTCTTTTCAACTTTGCTAATCCTTTTTTTTCTCTATATATTTCTCTTTTTTTCTTCTTTGTTTCTTTTCTTTTCATATTTTTTTCAAGTTTTTTCCACACCTATGCTCAAGTATGCATTTCTTCATATCAAGCCATCAATTAAATCCATCATAATGCTAGTGAATTCTAAAAGGAATGAATGAAATGAAATATGCATCCTTGTAGGAAAGAGGTTATATAATTGAAAGTGGAATGAATGGAAGATTTAACTAAAGGCTCAAATGGGTAGCAAAGGGTAAATCATGTAAGGGTTGGCCATTTGGTCTAAGTAGTTGATTTGAATGAATGCCTCAATTATGTTCAAGAGATATAAATGTTACATGTGGTCTTGATTAAGAACTAAGACAAGTTCTAGAGAGCATAAGAAATAAGTGAATGCACACAAAAAAATGAATATAAGGCCCAAAGAATCCTTCCAACAAGGCTTTGTCTTCCATATTCATTCACTTCGGTCAAAGAATACATCATGCTTAATCACAACGCATTAGAAAATTTCACTTCATGATATTAATTTCCAAGTCAAAATTAATTACAGATACAACATTAAACCCTTGAAACAAGCTTAAACCTTTAAAAAGTTTTTGAAAACTGAGGTTTTACAAAAGACATACAAACTCAAAAACACAGCATTCACTCCCCCATACTTGACATTGCATTGTCCTCAATGCAAACAGACTAAAGATATCAATAACGTAGATCAAAATTGGTGCAAGAGACAAGAAATGGCATTACCAAGACAGAGGGAGCTTATTATGAACAGTCAACTACTATTTTTTTTCCTACTGGGTTAGTCCCCTCCCCCCACATTTATTCTAAACAAGTAGTCCAACATACGATCTAACAAGTAATTCAAGA